>NW_009715759.1:0-67592 GCF_000703405.1 Apaloderma vittatum | reverse complement strand
GGAGCTGGCCTTGAACAGCCTCTGTGTCCACGAAGGAAGAAGTCAAATCTCAGGAGAGCTGCCTCACCATCTCTCCAAGTGCAGAAACAAGATGACGATACCCCAGGTCCGCTGAGGCTTTTGGAGACAGGAGTCAACACTCCTTATGCTTCAGTCTTCAACATAGCCAAGAAGCAAACAGAAAACTGAGCTGATCTTTGAGCTCCCCATATCCTATTTTGTAAAACACAGCGTCTCACTGGGAGCATAAGCTGCTGGGTTTGAGCTCTACTCTGTAATTGAAGCTAATGGCAGAGCATCTTGTAGACACTCCAGAAGAGGGCAATTGCACCTTACTTGCATTTGTTTCTCTGCTGTAAAACGGATTAAGGGTGAGTAGTTCAGAGGAATCCTGCCTGATAAGTCTTTTGGTGCTGCTCACTGGAAACATGGAGCACTCCCATTCTGCATATGAATTAGCAGGTTGTTGGCCCTGTGGGAAAAGACAATTAAAAAAACCCCAAATCAACAAACCACAACACCCTAACTTACTTACTGCTAGGTTTTCATGCGTTGCTTTTATTTCTAAGACACCAGTAACAACACACTGAGTCACAGCAGGCATGGGAAACTGCTCTTGCTTGCGCAATGTCACCGCTCTCCTGCATCGTGATCTTATGAAATTCAGAAGTATCATTAAACTGAACCAACATTGTATTTCTGAAAGGCTATCTTATATTATGTAAACAAACAGCTTTTAGTCCCAGAACAAGAGATCGTTGTGTAAGATTATGCATCACCGTTGCATAGTTCAGACACCACTGGTCTGATGTGATAGAATTCTTGAGCAAGAAGTAAAGTCTTAATAATACTGTTTCACTTTTTTTTTAAAAAAAAAAAAAAAGAGGAAACTAGCCTGATTTTTACAAGGAGCTCCACTGCTGGTGGAGTCTGGATCCCACAGCCTCTCTCAGAAGTGGGCCATGAGAAAGGGATTCAAGCTTGGATCACTTCCCATTCTTTCAAACACATCTGCGTCAAGCGCAGAGTGTCAATGTCTGCTGGATATGAATCTCATGGCCCTTACTTACACCTCAGTGTTCTCAAGTGCCATGAACTTTGGTCAGATTCATCCCTAGAAGATCCATTTTTCAAGGGGATGCCTTGGTTTATCCCTTAGACAGAGCACTTCTTTTTTCAAGTGAACTGCTTCTCTCCAGAGCAAGCTGGGGGAAAGCAGAGGCGATGGCACCGACGTGCACCCCTGGCAGTGAGGTGGCACAGCTTTCCTGGAGGCAGGGCTGTGGTGCAGCTGGAGGAGAAGAGCTGCAGCTTCCTCAAGCTTCCCACAGCCCTGTTGGCACAGACTGTGCAGAAGACCTGCCAAGGAAGCGTCACCCTCTGGGCATGAGTGAGCCAGATTTCTCCACCTCGGGGGCTGGAGCTCAGCCCTTGGGTACAGCCAAATAAAGGTCGCTCCAGGTGCCAGAAGATTCAAGTACGTACAGAGTATGTACCCAGTATGTACAGAGGGCTGCCTTCACCCACCAGCTGGAGAGGAACACAGCCATCATTGAAACTTATTATAAAATATGTAGTATTTACCCAGAAAGCCTTTATGGCATTTTGCTCAAGCACATGTGCTATTTGGACTCATATTAATATACAAAGACATACAAGTCTCTTGAGGCACACGCATGATTTGAATAGCTGGCTTGAATTTTTCTTTCTGAAATACAGAAGTCCCCTGATCCACCTTGGGGACAAGTATCTGTAGTTTCAGTTCAATTTTCACCTCCAGCAACAGCATCTGGCACTGCTTCCAGGTGGGGAAGGGGCTGGCTGCTCCCACTGGGTAAGCTTCAGAAGTCACTTAGCAACTGGGGAGGAAGATAAAGAAGCTGGAAGGGACATGCACTGGGTAAGAGTGACTGCAGAGTCACAGAGCTCTAGCAGGTGTTCTTCTGACCAGAAACCACTCATTCACAGGCCCCTCATAGTTACTTTCATCTCTCTGCAGGTATGCAGCTCTTCACACTGGCCCTCCCTTTCTCACCTGCTTTCACCCTCATTCGAGAGGATACATCCCCACTCCTTCATCTCCACCCTTGCTCCGTTCCTGGCTCCCCATCTACATCCTGTCCTCATCTCTCATTACCATTACACCCTACCCCTCACTCTACTATTCCATTTGCCCAAAGGCTGGTCACTTTGCTTTGCCCTTTTTCCTAGAGCACAAGCTTCCCATCTGTTTCTCAGTTTCTTTCTGCATCATCTTTCAATCCTTGTCTTCACACTCAGTCGCTGTACGTATGTGTTTTTACAGTTTTCAGACAGTCATCACTGACTACTTTTATTTTGCTGGGACCCACTCTGAGCTCCTTCCTCCTTTTAATTCAATGGCATGGCTATGATTCTTTCACACATGCCTCGAAACCGTACTCTTGCTTGTTTCTCCTGCCCAACATGAAATCTACCCTGTCCATTTTCAGCCCTTTCTCACATCTGACATCTCTTTGCTCTGCTCTCTTATTCTACTGATGCCTTTGATAGGTCCCATGACTCCACTGACTTCCTTCTGTTCTTCTACCCTCCAGCTGTCCTGACAGCTTCCTAATCAGGAGAACATAGTATTTCTAGCTGCAGATCCCACACCAGAAAGCCCAGCTTTCTTCTCATCACCTCTGACTCATCATTACACTCTTCCATCTATCTTCACTTCTCTTTCTCTCTCTACAGAGATGTACACCAGTTTCCCATGACAGAAGATGAACATGAAGCCCACATATCCTTCTGTCATTCTTGGTTCTACTTCTTCTATGACTGCAGCATGAGACAGAGTACAAGGAAGATGAGTTTTGTTGGTGACTTATCTGCAGGTTACATCTCAAATTTTCTGCTGATTTCCTTTGCAAACATTCATGCCTCTTCTAACATTTTTGTTTTCACATTATAAAAGCACTTCAGGCTTTCAAATCCTATTATTTCTTCTAAACCTAGCTCCTACTCCTACTGTTGATGGGTCTCTTTTTTTCTTCCATCTCTAAGTCTGTTGACTTCCTCATTTTCAGTGGTTCCTTTCCACTAGACTTAGTCTCTACTCTTTTCTAACAATTTCCTGCCATAGTAACTCACTGGATATGCTTCTCATCTCATTAAATGAGCTCACTAAATGAACTCTTCCAAGTCTTCAGACAATATTTTCTTTTATATCACCCCTTTACCTTGAGCTGTACTCCTCTGTTGCTTCTCTTGCTAGATTTTAAATTTCTTTTAGCATATGCAAGATGGACCCATCCCATACATGGCCTTGCCTTTAATGCTTCTTCATCTTAATTCTTGTGGGAAACCTCACAAGAGAGGTTTCCCACAAGAAAGAAAGCAGAACCTCAAGGGAACAGATCTCAGGCAGATGTTTGGCCCATCCCTGGGAACAGGGCAGGCCTAGCTGTCATTTATGAAAGGTTTTGACTACCTAGGTCTAAACAACGACAGAGTCTGCAAAGGTTCCTTGGAGGATTTATGCCTCATTTTCTAGTCACACTGGTAGCAAGTTTTTTGCTTATGTCTGACTTGAATTATTCTTGCCACAGTTTAAACGTGGGACTTCTTGCCCTAATGACCACAGACAACAAGAATGGATTACTCTTTTCATCTTTTGCAGCACCCTTTAAAGTTATTATATTCTCTCTCATCCTTCTCTAGACTAAGCAACCCCACTTCATACAGGACCATGTTCATTTCTTCCCATTCACCCATGTTGCTGTCCTCTGGTCTTTATTTAAGCAGCATACCTCTCTTGAATCACAATTCAGACACAGCTTTACTAGTGCTCAGTAGAGCAAGTGGATTAGTTCCACTTAGAATTATCTTTTGATCCACACAGCCCAGTGTGATGCTTGTCTGTTCCAGAATAGCATGATACTGTCTCACTATCTTCCACTTTAACTTCCAAAGCCATTTTCTGAAGAAATACCGGAGAGCAGAGAGAGTTGCATGGCTGCTTTATTCTCAGCTAGGTCCAGTACTTTACATCAGACCTTGTTGAATGGTCTCTGACACCTTTGTGTCATTTGGGATATGATCAAAGGCCCCTGTAGCTCACTGACATTTCTTGCTACGTCCAGCTTATATAGACTCTCATCTCTCTAAATTACTTGGTCTCTCATCTATCCAGGCAGCTAAAAATCTCCTCTGTGGGCTTTCAATACATCATATCTGTGTTCAGAGGGCATGTTTTTCTTTAGCCTTGATAAATATAAACTTCTTCTACTTTCATATACCCAAAATATTGCTGGAGAGATGGTTTTCCTCACCAGTGCTCTCACCTTGGTACACTCTGTCTCTGGTGAGTTCCCCCCACCTTTTCTGTCATATCAAACCATCAGCAGCTTGTCGCCACCACACATCATCCCTCGTTTGCTGCTGAGCTTCCAGCCTACACTGTGCTTGGCCAGCAATGTCCCTTCCATCTTCAGCTTGCCACGTTACCAACAAGTACTTCTGGGTTTTCTCCCAAGTTGCCCTTATGCTTCAGGGCAAATCTCCAGAAACAACAAAGAAACTGCCAGCAACTTCATAACTGTCTTCAAACTCTTCTTGCAAACTTCTTTGTATACAGTATGTATACATTTATATATACACACAATATATATATACATATATATATACATACAGTTCAAACATATATGTATATACAAAGCAGAAATGGATAAAACAATAAATGTTTGGTGTGCTGCGAACACCAAATACCCTCCTAACTGGTAGTGTCCTCTTGCTTCCTTATTGCCCCTTTCATACTTATCTTGCTCCTTCACCCATGGGCTGCTGCACTTCTGTTACACATTTTTTGGAAGAAGGTTCTGTCTCTCTCCAATACGCAGTTTTACAAGACCTAGTCCTGTGGTATCCCAGTTTCTGAACTGGTGTCCTAGACAAAATCTAACAGAAAATACCCCTAAATCATGGAAGACCATACTGGAAAGTTAACCTTGACAGCAAATGCAAGCTGTTTGCATTTGACCACAATTTGTCTCTCTCTAAGTTAGCAACGTGATGATACCAGTGAATTTCCCTGTGAGTAAATCTGTTAAGAGGACACCAAAAGTAGGTCTCAAAGCAACTTTAGTGGCATTTGCTGCATGACCCTGAATGAAAGCTCATTTTCTAAGGTAGTGCCTTTGGTTTAGAAGTAAAATACCTGTAGAGGGGAGTGAAGGGGAAGGGGCACTCTTGTTCAAGGGATAAAGAGAAAAGTCCATTTTTCAAAGCCATTGGACATGCTACTGTCAAGTAGAAAGCACGTAAGGAAATATAGCAGCATGCCATATATAACTCTTTTCTAGTTTCAGCTTGAAACAGTCTGCATTGGTTAATAAGTTAAAAATTTCAGAAAGTGTAAATACCTTTCCCCCTCTTGCAGGAGTTATAGTAGCCCTGCATACCTATATCTTAATATAAAGGGCAAAAAGCAAATGTTCTGAAGCAGGACATAGTTAACAAGAAAAAGCCCTCTGTATCTAGCCGACAGCTCATAGCAGTAGCCGCACTGGTGATGTTCAGAAGGGAGTGCTCTGTGTTCATGTTTATATATTGATTGTTTTGAAGCCTCTTTCAGTTCCAGGAATGGTAGACTATAAAAAAAATGTTATATATTTGTGGTTTGGCACACAAAGAGAGCTTCAACTCATGCATCATTCTGGTCTCTGACATCTGCAGATTATTATATGTTGGTTTTGTTTGGGGTTTTTTTAAGCCTCAAACTGCAAAATTAACGTCATTTGCTGGTTGCACCTACTGCCGAGTAACAGGGTGGAATTTTGGTATGGGAGTTTCACCAATGCAGGTCACCAAGTTTACTGATAAACTTGATTCTCTGATAATACTTCTCCTCGCTGCTGCTGTGCTATAGAGTTAATTCTAGCTAAATAAAACTCAGAAATTTTAGTTTCTTTTCAGAATTGACTACTGAATAAAGAACATTGAGATTTATTTTTAAAGCAATCTTCTACTGAATATGCACTAGTATCGTGGTATGATGACACTTGGCTTTGTCAAAGGAAGAATATACTCTGCACAGATGATTTTGGAACCATATGTGAGCAGTGGGGAACAGTCTGTCAAAGTGTAGAGTCCTCATTCCTGTTGAAATACTTGGCAATGATTAGTACATAGAAAACCCGATGCCAGAAGAGCTCACCACATGCTTACACAACCCCAGCAGATCTCGTGACTGACACACAGCAGTGCAGATGTGTATACAAGGAATCATCCTTAGCCAACATCTGTCTCAGACACAAGTGAGAAAGAGAGCACCATCCTGAACAATTAAGCCACAGCTGCCAGGCAGCTGTGAATACTTGTTCAAAATGCATCAAATGACATCAAGTCATCGGGGGCAAACACCATCAACTTTAGCACACATTTCTTTATTACTTATAAAGGGCAAAGAAGTAGGCAGAGAGAAACATCATGGCACTAATTTTCTCCCCTTCTGATTTCAAGATCACATCACTAAACCCCACAACTGTGTGTGTGCTTCATGGAAAAATGATACTTCATGAGACTCAGTGTTTCTTTGCAGAGAGAACAGGCATGCTCATATTGCAGATGGATAGCCAGAATTTAGTTGGACTGGAGTAGAAAGGAAGATAAAAAACCCACTGGTTAATAAATTCAAGTTCAATCCGTTTATCTTAAACTGTTGAATTTCAAACTCCTTTGTCTTCACTGCTATTTTAGCTTTGCTTCAAACTGAATTTGTCTGCAGCATAGGCATAAAGTTAGTCTGGCATGCCTGTGTGGTACACTGAAGCAAAAGCACTGCTGTATTATAAGTACACACCTTGCCCGACTTTGTAACTGCTTTCCAGCACAAATTAACCCTAAACCAGCAACAGGTCCACAGCAGTGGAGGTTACTGTTGCTGCACCACCTGCATGCAACATGCCTATGGGAAACACCCAAGCCACAATAAAAGGTCCTAAAAAAAAATATTAGAAATGTAAGCTTGAAAAAAACCCGTACTTTGTAAGCCACAGTGAAACAGCTGAAGCTACTGTGGGTAAAGACAGATCTGCCAAGAACAAACAAGCCTGCATGACCATGACCTAGCCAACAGAAGCCATAAAAGGTCTAAACATCAAGATGCAGCACTCCTCTTCAGGAATATTGATTAATTAAACCTACAGCAGGACAGTGGAATAGTGGTCCCTACCACACTTGCTCTGCAACTGACACTTTGTCCATCCAGTTTCAGCATTAATTTCTCTTTCTCTCGCACATGCAAAATGAACCACAGGTCAGCATGAAACAGGTCAGATGCCTTCAAATCTCTTAATTTCTGACAGGTCTTTTTTAATGCTAATACAACGATTCTGCATAATAAACTAAGCTACTTTTCACAGCTCCTGCTGATTTTTTTTATCTTAGTCTACCAGTTACTGTGTATATGGCCAGCTTTGCTGCAAAGGGCTGGCACGCACTGGTTTCTCCAGGGCCTGCCCCAGGTTAGCACCCCAGTGACAGAGCTGGTAGAGGCAAACACGTGCTGCCTCTCAGCTGCCCCAAGTCAAAATCCAACTTATTATTTAATACACAAGCTTGAATGGATGAGTCATAAGTCCACATGTTTTTCTGCTACGGGAATAGTAACTTTTGGTGAAAGAGCAAACAGCCTCTCAGACTCTTGCAGCTAGGCTGAATGAAGGCCTTCACGTTTTACACACACCAGTAAGGAAATGCATACTCATGCTGAAATCCTCTGTGAGATGGATCGAGGGCACGGTGTAACTGGAAACCACCTTCCTCTCTTCAAAGAGAAGGGAGAAGAAAATGAAAGGCCTCGGACCTGCTCATGCACCTCCCTGTTCTCACATGCATATATTTCTCAATGGACTTGCTCATCTTCTGTAGCCTTGGCTCACCTTTCCCTTCTTTATCTATGATCTCGGCTTTAAAAGTCACAGAAACTTTCTCTCTTTTAAAATTCTCCATAGTTTAAATCCTTCCTCCCATATACGGTCTCTGTAAACAGATGGTAAAATAAGTTTGGATGAGGCTGTGTGCAACACAATTACCTCTTCGTTGCACGGCCAAAGCCTACCAGAGGATCCCCGCAAAAAAACGCTTAGAGGTTGAAAGGCAGTACCATGGCCCAGCCTGCCTTTGGGTGGCAGGAGCTTTAGCCTATGTCTTGGCTGCGCTCTCTCACATTGACACTGGGACTTGGGACAAGCATCTGAGGTGATGGGTGACAACTTGGACCAAAGGGGAATGGATTGGGCAGCAGGAGGGCTCCTGTTTGGCCATGGGGTGAGAAAAGGGTGTTGTGCTTGCCCTGTGCAACAGGGGATCCGGATAAAATTCAGCTCTGCCCACTGGCCCAAACTCGCTGCTCAGGGGCTGCTGCCTCTGTCTTTCAGGCAGGGATGGAGGGAAGGTATGTCTGGGCAGCATTTGAGAAGCTCAGCTGGGACAGCTGAGATGAGCTAGGAAACCTCAGTTTCCCTGCTGAGACAACTTGGAGCTGGAACACGATGCTCCCAAAGACAGAGAAACCAGAAAGAAATAAATTAAGAGTCAAGCAAAAACAAAACAAATCAAAACTGAGCAAAAATAGGCTGACACCCATGTGATATGCTACAAATCCTGTCCTTCACTGAGGAGTGTGTATTTTGCAAGCCTGGCTTGTCTGTGAAGAACTTTCCCCAGTCAGATCTGGAGGCCAGATTTGCTCATATGACATCCATCAAGAGGAAACCCCTCAAAAACTGGGTCACTGAGGTTTGAACCTGGAGCCTAGCCACAAGGAAGGTGCTCAAAAAGCAAATGACCAAGCTTTGCAGCATGTAGGCAGCCACTGACCCAGGTCACGCAGTGGCACCCACACAGTGACCTGACTCCCTGACACCTAACCAAGGGCCAAGCTGTAATTTAGACGAAGCTAGTGATTTTCTATCATCAGCTCCAACAAGCTGAAGGTGTTGAACCCACGAGCTCATACAGCTTGGCGTCATCTAGTTAAGCTGACAGCATCGAATCAATGAATTCATGGTGCCCTGTGTTTCAGTTATGGCAAAGCTGAAGAAATAGCACAGCAGCACTGTCCTTTGGGGAGGGGTGAGGTCAAGGCATAGCCAGAGTTCAAGGCGAGCACATGTAGGCAGCTGAAAAAACATTCCCTTCTTTTGCTTCTTTTGGTTGCAGAGGAGAAAGAGCCTTTCCCTCAAAGAGTGCCTGCAAATGCAAGGTTTTGCTCCTAAACATCTCACTGCATAATCAGCGATGGCTGTGTTTTGGATCATTGTGTACTAGGATCAAAGCAGATATGAAGTCACAGGGAAGACTGAGCTGCTGAAACATGGCAAAAAAGATGGAGTGGGAGAATGCAATGAGAGGAGAACAAGTAGATGGATAGAAAATAGGCTAAATGATCCCAAAAGGGAAGAAACCAGTGAGTTTCCTCTGCTTCCTGGTCAACAAACATGTTGTTGGCATCAGGTAGGTTAATCCTGCCCCTAGGATCATTTCTGCCAACTGTGCCCGTTCTTATTTTCATTTTTTAGGTTCAGTGCACCTCCTTCAAACAAGCACAAAACAAATTCTCACATTTCCCCCACACCAGTTCTACACACACACTACATTCCATGCTTCTCCAGAGGCATTTTCTACTGGATCTGTTCTGTTGTAAAGGCAACAGAAGGTTGCCAAAAAATTTCCAAAACAAACAAACAAATTAGCCCAAACAGAATGGATGCAGTTCATGTATTTCAATTGTAGTGCAATAGGGTTCATTGACTGCTCTAACATTCCCTGTCATTATTGGTAAATTATTCAATCTCTTATCAAGGAAAAATGCTTCAAATATGCAATCATCTGTTGTTTACCTTGCATTCCAAAAGCGTGTGATCATGTCAAATGTGTCCTAAGTTCTTTCATTTTATCTGCCCAGTTGTACCTAGACACCAGCATAAATAAATACCAGATACACACACCTAGAGGTAATGCCAATGATTCAATCCAGTTGTGATGTTTCTCTTTCATCCTCAAGGAAAGAGAATGGGGATAAAAGACCTGTTTCACCTCCACTGCACTCACACGATCCCGTCATCACCAGTCTGCCCTGCTTTCATTCGAGTGTGGATTTTCCTGAGCAATCTGTCATGGTTTTTGTTACAGGTTTACTGAACTTAGAGAGTGACCTTAGTGACCCAATGGCACTCATATGCTTCAAGGAGTGAGTTTGGGACTGAGGTTTGTAAAGAAATTATTTGTACAACTGCATCACTAAACCAGAAGGTAAGAGGTCTGAATATCTTGGACCTGAACATGTGTGGCAATATGTCTCAAAACACAGAGCATGTATAATGAGGGAAGTCGATAACCTGAGAGTTTGCCACAAGTGCTCATGTGGAATAAATGCAGTGTGCTCTGCTCCTGCTACCATGTTCTCCACGCTGGAGACCAGGATACTTTGCTGGGAGTAAAACCAGCTTTCTACTGCCATAGGAGTCCAGAGCAGGTGGCATTAGACACTCTTTGTTTTCAGGTTGGTTTTCCCCTTCCTGTCAGCTTTGAGCTGTACACAGCCCAAGAGAGGTGTCCTCTTAAGCAGCAGGAACTGCTATCACCTGGGAGCAGCTCCCAAACACCATTTGAAATTATTACCTTGTTTGCAAAGGTTGGGCTGATTTCCAAGTGGGAAGCTTTGTCCATAAGTGGGTTAGCAAGATGTCAGGGAGGAGACAGGTCCTTAGGACAAAAAAAATTCTCTTATCCAGCAGTTGTAACTAGGCAAGTTACTCACAGTATGCAAGAGGTAAAGCCCAGCATAACAGATATTTATTTTAATATGGAGAAGTAGACCAGGCCACTCATCTCCGGTGAGAAACTGCAGCCCAGGCGTGGTGCTGTTAGGCATCAGCAGCATGGGAAGTCCAAGACAGGACAGGTCTTTACATCAAGGAGCAGGAGCATCCACCGAGCAGGAGCATCCACCAAACAGGAGCATGCAGTGGCAAATGCCAGGGCTCAGTTTGGTTTGATTTATGTCTGTTGTGAATAAAGTCAGCCCATCTACCTCCATCTCATACCAAAATGCGCTTCCCTCCACCCAAGATATCATTTTCCCCCTACCTTTTATTCCTTCTCATTCAACTGCATCAGGTCTCATGCATGAGAGCATGTGGGATGGGGAAGCACTGCTATGACCTCTCTGCAGGTCACTTGCAAGGGACAAACATAAGGAGAAAAAAAATCAGTTCCTGGAAAACGAGAACTGAAGCTTTTCCTTACCAATATGGACTAGCTTGGCAGCTCACGCTATATATAAAATGAAACATAAAGTCTCTTTCTCTCTTTTGACAAACACTGCTGCACATGTCAGCTCAGACCTATTTCAGGCATCAGTACTTATTCAAGGCAAATCACAGCTCTGTGTAGGTGTGTCAGGGATGATTCAGCAGAGAAACATGCATGGCTGAAAACGTGCCATGCCTATGGAAAACAGAAACATTGCATACCCCTTTCTAGCCAGATTACAGAAATCTGCCTTTTCATACTTACATTAGCAGATAAGGTGGCTCTGCTTGCTGCTGTAAAAAGCTGCTCCTTGCACTGCTGCACATGGTCAATCATAGAGTTTGTATTAAGCAGAAACTACCATAGAATAGCACGAAAAATACTGATATCTATGTGCGTTGTATTACTTTCACTGAACAGCATCAAATTTTTCCGCATCAAAAAAGGGGATAACAGCAGTTTGGTGACTATACGTGACAGGCAGGTAATGTTTCCTTAGGTGTATATACATATTTACATAAGGATCATTTAATAGCAATAGGGAAATGTAATTAAGTAATGCCTTTTATACTAGGAAACCAATCTATGAGTTTGATCAATCTGTTAGATTATTACAGTTTGATTATTAAACCAAATTAAGTCCTACTGTTACACACAGTTCTTGCATGAGACATCACACACACCCACATATATACAAATATTTACTCTCTAGAAGAGCTGACCTCTCTTAATGCAAAAATATTCCATACTACTCCAATTTAGATGTAAAATGTCATGTTTTAAAAGAAGAGCCTTGGGACAACATACTGAAAATAGCCATTTTGTCCATGAAAACATGTTGTTACCCAAAATGGAGTTATGTTTAAAAGTGTCCTGTTTATTTAAAACTCAAGTTCTAAAAATAAATTCCACACTTCTCATTCTGTTCAGATAAATACTCAATTACTTAACATGTTTATGGCACTAAAATGAACACTGGCATGTTTGGGGTTTATTTTGGTTTTTTTTAAAGTAAGTATTGTAATGACAACCAAAGCTTTAGTAGCCATTTTAATTGTTGAAGTTGATCTCATAAGAAGTGATCTTGGAGAAAGATAGGATTTTAGCATTTACTGAAAGATATGAATTTACTGAAAGATAAATAAACAAGAGCAATACTATTTTCAGGTCTCTCTAGTTTTGCCTGTGTGAGGTCTCCACGAGAAGCATCATTAAATAGATCAAGAGGCATGCAGCTGACTTGTCACGGAGCACTGTAAGAGAAACATGCTCCCCCAGTTCAGTCCTGGTTAGGAGACACAGAAAGCTGATGCTTGCAGTTTTTGGATGGAGTTGCAAGAGAAAGCTGCTTTTGCCGTTAATTTCATGGGGTCCTGATATGAGAAGATGAGAAGCAGCCTCCTTGCCACACTTGAGATCTGGCACAGGCTTCCAGATGACAAAAAGCCTGAAAGCACACTGTAATGTTTTCAGCATTTCAGCTCTATTATGTCAGGAAGACCACCAAACATCTCCCTGTGTCTTCTGGTTAAACTGGCAGGGAAGCTATTGCCATCTTATGAGACAGATCTTCTTCTGAAGGACTGATGTCATGATATCCTTTTTTCAGGGTTATACAAGGGATTCTTTAACTTGCTGTAGCTATTTACCTGTGTATCATAAAGATGTAACACCTTCCCTTAGGGGAATCGCAGAAGTAAGGGTCAATTATACATATGCCAATCTGGGCTCCAAAGTGGAGTGGCCTCAGAAGCAGAGAGGTATTTGAAGCCCATCATATTGCTTATGCCTAAATGTGATGACAACAGAAAAACATGTCTGCTGCAAAATTGTGAGATTTCTTCAGACGCACTTAAAAACCAAGATGGGAAAAACCAACTAAAAAAACCCAACATAACCATTTACCCTCAGCCTTACATTCAGAGAGTGAAACTCTCACCTTAAAACAATGGCAGCAGACCTAAACATTTTCTATTATTCATTACTGTTGTCGCTCCTGATAAGATCGCAAATGATTGTACCAGAGTCCCATTGGGCAGCTGGCACTGAAGGAGCTGTGCAGCCTGGCCAGTGGCTCCAGCCGACACGTGTGCAGAAGGTGGTGCATCAGAAGTGCCATCACCAGCCACGTCGCAACTGCCGGAAGAAGCAGCAAGTGAGACCAAACCATCTCCAGGCTGCCCTTCCCCTCACTTAAAATTCCAGATTAATGAACACTTCATACAGAAGAGAAAATTTTTAACTCTGACTCACAGGATTATTATTTTCTGTTTATAAGACACACCTACTAATTTTACAATGGATGCAGGCATATATCATGAACCACAGGCACATGACAAACATTAGAAACACTTGTATTGCACATAGCATAACTTGATTAATCAATCACACATTTCCTTGGTGGTCTCAGGGACAGAACGTTAACATACTATTAGACTGTTACTCAAAGCTAGAAAGAGAGAGCACACACAAAAGTTTTCTAGCAGCTCTTTAACCAATGCAGAACCTGCAAGCAGGCGCTACCCTCAGCCAGAGCACATGAGCACCTCCTCACTTCTGGGGGAGTCCCACGGTAGACAAGAGCAGCCGAGGTGCCTAAGCTTTACCAACTGCAAAAATAAATCCCAGCTGACATTTTGTACCTACTTTTTCATCCAGTAGGATCACAGAGCGCTCTGTAAGCTGTCTCAAGACCAGAGAAATCCCATACCATACAGCCCTGCACCATGGGGATGGCCACCTCCTGTATCCATGCTTTGCAGAAACAAATCCTCTTTTCAATGCTCCAGCAGAGGAAAAAGACCCTCAAGTGGATGGGAAGGTTTGTGCTGCCAGAGCATAAATGAGAGTCAGGCCTGACAGCCTTTAAAGAGCACAGCCACCCCGCGCAGCAGTGCAGAAACAGACGAGAAGGCCGTCCAACTGAAATAACAGGGATTTAGGCAATGAGAAATTTTGGATGCAACAATGTGGCCGGTTGGAATGAGAAGAGGACTAATGCTGGGACATCTGTCAGCCCCAAGACATATTAAAAAATATACAGTAATAATGAAAAAATCATGAGCCACACCTCAGATCTTGAGCTTTCTAAAAATAAACATAGTTCCATTAATTTGGTTTCTTAGCAATGCAGGCATATTCTGGTTATCTCTTTGAGATTTCTCTGACAAATACAAGGCCTAGAAGCAGACTGTGATGTACTGAAGAGAGCAGAGACTGCTGTGTGGTCAGTCATGCTCCTGGAAAACAAGACAAACTATGCCATGGCTCCTAGGATGACCAGGAGTGCCAATGTCTCCGGCCATAGGACTTTTGTACAAAGCCCCTGCCGGGCCCCTTTACAACCCTGCTCGTCCCTGTTCCCATCGGCAGCTGGAGGACAGACTGCCACCTAGTGAAGTGCCCTTCCTTCTCCTCATCTTCCTCCTCCCCACAGGATCCCAAGCTTCCTGGCCCTGCCCTGCTGCTGGAGGACCCATGGCAGCTATACTGTCTCCCAATCACTGTTACTGCTCTGACAGCAGCTCCAAAGTTTCTCACGATGAGCCACCTTTCAGGCTTGCATCGCTGCAGGGAGTCACTGCTGCTTGCCTGGGAGCGCCCCATGATGCTCATTTTGGCTCAGCTTGCCCAGAGCTCTGCTCTCTCTCCATCGTAGAGAACAGGTAACCTCACTGAGCAAGGCCATCTCAGGACAAAGGCCAAGGAAGCACATATCGCAGAGCAAATTGGACCCCTTTAAGTGGTATACTCATTGATTCCATTTTCGTAGCAATGTTTTGGCAGGTAGAAATAAGATTACCGAAGAGAGCGAGAAAAAGTAGCACAGGAGGACCACTAGTGTGGGGCCACCTGAAGATGTTTAATGGAGGTTGCTCAATGGGAGAAGCAACCTCAGTGCAGAGCAGAGACCATGCAGGGCTGAAGACTCCAGTGCCTCACTCTTGAGGGTCCCTACTGGTCCCTGGCCAGGTCTTGGAACTGCCTTATCATCAGCATTGACATCTCTGTCAAGCCCAGAAAGCCCAAAATAAGAGGGCCACACATCAGTGCACTTACTCCAGGCAATGAGTAGCCAGGCTGCAGGCTCCTAGCTCTGAGCACATGAAGGGACACAAGCTGCTTAACGTGGCCCCATCTAATGTAACCACTGCGTTCTTGATCCGGATTCTTGATACTAACCACAGGCTGGCTGTAGTTGGAATAGATGGTGGTTGCTCACTCTCCACAAACCCAAATTCCTATGGGTGATCCAACGATCTCTCTATTTTATTTTTTTTTTCCTAACGCAGCGTGAAGAGAACCGGTTTCAGTATATTTTCCTTCTGGATGTTACAGAGATTATTGAAGCCATTGTTCACTGGTAAAAAACAAATTCAGCCAAATTATAGGTAGTCCTCCCCTCCTGAGAGGCCCCAGTATAAGAGATACAAAAAAAGCTTCATTGAATATGTCTGAAAATAACAAATACCTAACCACTCATTCACCCTTGTCCATTATGTGGCATCACAACAGAGAAAATCATAGCGTACCAGAGGAAGCAAAAACGGCTCTGAACACCATTTAACACAGTGATTGGGTGTTATTCTTATGAAATATGCTGGCAAAGCAGAGAAAAGTGGCAGGGTAGAAGCTGCATGGAAACCCAAGGACAGTCAAAGCAACAGGTACAGGCTCAGCCAACCTTGCTCCTGTTGTTGTAAAATAGGAGTGACACCTTGCACACTGCATAGGTAATTACAGCCACTTAACCCTCATCTGCATTCCACAAAATGTAACCAAGGAATAAATATAATTACCTCCTTGTCTAGAGCTGTTCCTCAGGTTAACCTCCCACTAGCCAAGCAGCCAACTGCTCAGTTAAAAAGATTAATATTTAAATGCATTAAATCCATGACTAAACACGGGATTCAGATCTCCCAGGCAGCCCCCCAGCAGAACCCCTGCATGCCCAGTTTCGTTAGTAGAGGATCAGCAGAACATGCTACACCTCAAATATCTAAACAGCACGAACAACAAAAATGGGGTCAAACCAAGAGCAAAACCAGGGAAAACACACGATGGATATAAGAGAAGCTTCCTGAAAGGAAACTAACTTATGCCTTTTGTTCAGTAAGAGATTGCTTGGGCTATCTCTCCAATTCTTTCTAACTCTAGAGAGGACTGATGTACAGTAAGAGACCAGCTGGCAGTGGCTGGGATAGAGATTGGGCAAACTGATGAGAACTTTCCATCCCAAGTTTCTTGTGCTGATGTAAGTCCCTGCAAGACCACTGAAACTGGTGGAGGCTATGTCTATTTATATCATCTGAAGATCTGGCTGATGAATCACCATACTGCTGTGGTTGGAAAATACTGCTTCACCGGGAAAATCCCACTTTCAGTGACACGAGAAATGAATGGCAAGGGGAAGAGCTCTCTTCCAGATCCAAAGCAAACTTATTTAAAATTAGGTGGGGCGATGTCCCTGCAACAATGAGAACCAGTTCCTCAATGGTTGTTCAGCAAAATCGAGACTGTCAAAACACTTCTTATTAGGTCTTTCCTACTGGTGTTTCTTTTCTTCTGAGATACCCTCTGTCTCTCCTTCCTCCAGGCTCTTATCTCCTTGCACATGTTCTGCCTCACAAGAGGATAACCATAACAAATCATGATTTATGGCCAACTTGGAAAATGCAATGACGTGCAGGGTTCCATTAGAATTTCTTCATGTTTGTAAAGTTTAGATGCTGTCCTATGAGCTGCCAAAGCACTGAGAGCAGGAAGTCAGCAGAAAAATGAAAGATAAGGGGACTGCTGGGGCTAGGACAAATCCCCTACCATGTGTTTTGTTTTCTTGCCTTCTCATGCTTTAAAACTGAAGAAGAAAGGATCTTCCTCAGCTTCTTTTTGCCGTCTCACTTTGCCCCAGAAAGACACCCTGAAGCAGAACTTATTATGTTTTCTTAAGGAGTATTAAATGGCTAAGGGAAGGAAAGTACCTGGGGAGCATGGACGGTTTGCATTTGATATGAAGTATATATTTTTAAGTCATCATTAAACTCATAAATGTCCTAGGACACCTGGTTACTCCGTATCTCTAACCAAAATGAAAACTCCCAGGGGCTGGGAACTGCATCTACCTTCACATTTGTAGTGGGGACCCAGTCCTGGCCAAGGTGGCTGCTCTGTGCTGCTCCAGCCCAGTGATCACCTTTGGCACTAATATCTCTCACTCAAAACAGCAGAATCATTTTGCACAGCACCATCTGTGCAAACTGGCCCCTACACCGGAGAAATCAGCCCTGCACACATTTCCCCCCTTCCCCACGAGGACCGCTGACACATGAGGGACCTTCACCCCACACTTTTCCTGACTGCTGCCTCACCAGCCCAGAGGTCTTCTGCCAGGAGAAAGGGGTCACCCTCAGGTAGTCCAAGAGAAGGGAGGAAAAATGTCATTTTTGTCACTATTTTTCACTCAAATGGCAAAAGCTTCAGCTCTGTACTCACCAGTAACTAACTAGTAACCAGTAACTCACCAGTCTGGGACATTTCACCAGTCTGAGGCCATCAAGTGTTTCTCATTACACCTTGTGGTTGGGGTTTTTCAGGGGTTAATATATGTCTGAGGAGATAACAATATATCTAATAATATAGAATAATATAGTATAATATAGTATAATAATAATATAGTATAATAATAATAATATAGTATAATATAGAATAATATATGCCTCAATATATGTCTGAGGACACAATATATGGACACTGAGCCTTTTCCCTGTGCAAGCCATATGATAACTTGACCTGAAGCAGTTAGGATATCCCCCATGACAGGGAGGTTGAATTAAATGATCTCTAAAGACCCTTCAAACCTAGGCCATTCTATGATTCTATGAAGTACCCACATGCCTTGTGACCAGACCTGACACCATGCAACCCAAATCCTTCCACAGCTACACTGCTCTTGCAGCCTGCACCAACACAACCGAGCACTGCAGGTCTGCAAACCCAGAAATGCTACAGCCTCTGCTCGCCTGCTCCAGGAGCAGAGTAGGGCAGCAGATCCTTCTTCAGCAACCCAGAGAGCAGAGATCCCTCAGGAGACCAAGACCATGTCAGCACAGCACATTGCTCAGGCTAAAGGTATGCCTGCAGCAGCAAGAAAAAATAATGGGTCCCACAGGGAAGCACCTTGTGACTGAGGTTCAAGAGCTTGTCTCAGGGGGCTGACACAGAGAACCCTGTAAACATATTACTAGGTTGCACCCACTGTCATATACAACTTTCTGCCCTTGGCTGGCCACTTGACACTTTGCTCGATATAAGACAGATTATTAGAGATATACAAACAGATGCAACTGGTTTCAAGAAGCTTTCCATGACTAGTTTCATTCCAGAAGTTACTAATTACAGGGTACTTTTTGATACAAACAAAATTTTCTTTGGAAATGAGATTGTTTGCAGAGAGAGAGAGAAAGCATCACAAATATGCTTACAAGTTGTGAGTACGAATTCATACACATATTTCTAGTAATGCTCATGCAGCCTTCCTTAGAGCTCTCTTGCAGGTCTGATGAATCACACCCTACAAACAACACTACTCAAGCAATAGTCATGCTGAATAGCACATGACTAACCCACAAGCAGGAGTTTATTCACAAAGTGTATGCAAATAGCAAACATATCTGTAAGCAGCAGCACTTACTTCAGGATAATTTGCAAACAAGAAAAGGGGTTAAGTCTGTCACGATGATTGCTTACAGAAAGTAGATCACTCAGCCTTAGTCATTTGCATCTCCTTCTGGATTGCAAATCCTACTGGCACAGCATACAGCAGGCCCTTTCATTTGTTTTCCTACTTCTCGTCCTCCAGATGTTCAACTCAGACTTGTTTTCTGCAGGTTTGGGGGTTTTTTTATGACGTCTCACTCAGATAATGAAACCTACTAAGGGCACTACTTTGCAGTAGGATAACCATCATAAATATAATTTCCAGCTATCAATCATATGAATACATCAGGCTTTTCCAAAGAAGAACTTTCCTCACTGCTTCAGCAGCCATGCAAGGTAAAATACTGGGATTCAGCTGCAGAATGAAGCAGCAAAACAAAGTGTTTCTTAGTGACATGAGCAGAGCAGCACTGTTCTCATATTCAGTGGGTCCAGTCAAAAGGCCTATTCTCAGACTTGAAAAGAAATTATAAAACAAAAAACCTTGCAACGGGCCAGAAGAAAATCAGAAATGTCCATCCTCTGCTCCCCTTCAGCGAATAAGTATTTAAATTACTTATTTGATCTAACATTGCCCAGAACAAGCCACAACTGGACATATAAATTTCAGAAACACCAGCTCTGATTTAACTTCACCAAGAGGCAAACTCCCAAGAACTGCATTCATTTGAGATTGGAATGGTAACACCTGCAGTGTACCAATAAGACATTAATTTAGGCATCAATTCAACTCATTACCGCTGTGCTGGGCTCCTGGCAAACAGCTACAGAGTGCAGTACGAAAATTTCCCACCAACAACCTCCTAACAAGGGAGCAGGTGAGTGAGGAGCGGACACTAAATTGGCTCTAGGTGTGGATTGATAGACAGAGAGTCAGCAAACTTGGAAGACTGAATGCATCTTCATTTCTTACTAGATTTTTTGCCTGTCTCTCATGACTGCTCAGGCATTATCTCATTTTAGAGCTTATGCAATGTCTTCAGACTGTGTCATATGACGTCTGACTGGTAAGCATGCTAGTGTTCCTGCTCTATGACATCTTTTATGATGTTTTCTCAATGCCTAACTTAAGCATTGACTGAAGTACAGGCTACGTCTGTGCATGCTAACCAAATTAAGTCCTCATATTCTCCTGTACTATGGAAGATCACTTTTTAGCAGCAGACTTGCACTTTACTCTGATTTAAACCTACACTCAGGAACATCAGTAGATAAAGGGTGCCTCTAAGCACTGCTGTAAATACCACCATTTATTTTCCAGGAAGTTGTCCCCTTCCCTGGATTTAGTATCTTACCAGGGATAAGGAGTGAGCCACTTTCAGAAGAAGTTGCCAGGAATACTGTGTATCTCTCTTACTACAAGTTCCTCAGTGTACAACCAAAGCTTCTCTATGTTGCAAATTAATAAGCTTCCTTTGATGCTGACTTGGTTAACAATCCTAAGACATGATGGGATAAATAATTCCTGGAACATCTCTCTCCATCCTCACTTACCATCCAAGGACCTGGGTTCGCAGGGGCTGGGTCTCCAGCTGGAAGAGGAGCATGGGGAATCTGTGTTCCTGATCCCTCTAACTGGATTTCCTTTCAGAGATTTGGGAATAGTAGGTTAATGCCTGATAGCTACAGCAGCCAGCTGGGGGTTATTCTTGCTATCAAGGGCAGTAATAAAAACTGTTTGCAGGACTTCAAATTTTGGGGGCTATGTCTTTTAATCTCTCAGATTGTCCTCTTGCTTTGGGAAATAACGTCATCATCAATGTACCTTCATTTTAACTGTGTCAATACACTGCCTTGGCAATGCTGAGCCCCTGTGCGGTGCAGGCTGGGGTGCTGGGGTGTTACGATCCCTGTGTTCGTGAACAAAGGTGCCCGATTCTCCTCCTGGGGACCTCTGCCCAATGGTGCTGTGGCTGGTGGGCTTCACCACAATGGGTAGCTTACCCTGTTTTTCAGAGTCATGGTGGTTTCCATTACTAATTTGCATATCTAACTTCCAGTGTGCCCTAAAAACACTATAGCTGGTGTTAGCTGCCCTGTCTCGCTGAACCTTTCCTAGATGCATCTTTAAAAATAAGCAACGGTGCTCAAGGTGAGCCCCTTTTTCCTCAAAGAAAGACTCTCTTCTAATTACAAGCTACTAAATAAAGCCATTATCACTCCTTTCAGCTAACAGAACATGTACCTAATTAGATAATACACCACATACTCATAAATAACCTGGTAATGGAGACACAAGAAGAGGGAGATGCTAAGCATTGACATAGATCTATTCCTTTGGAAAGGGTGTTACATCCTTACACATGAAGTAAATGCTAATTTATGTAGCACAGAAGTGGTAATAAAAGAACTGTATATGTATTAATGTTTTTGTTTATGACAGATCTATAAAAAATCAGCAAATTAGAAGTAACAGGAACAGAGGGTTTATTTTCCGTCCTTCCAGAAATACAATTGTTGATACTACTGTTTCATTGGCACAAGCAACTTTTCATACTGCGCTTCATTTCTGACTGATCTGAGTCTTTGAAAATTTTCAAATTGTCCCCTTCTAACCTGCTCTTCTGAGACTTACCTGCAGTAGGATGTTCAGCTCTGGGGCCCCCAGAGTAAGAAAGGCATGGACATGTTGAAGGGGGTCCAGGGGAGGGCTAAAGATGGTCAAGGGGCTGGAGCATCTCTCATATGAGGACAGGCTGAAAGAGTTGGGGCTGTTCAGCCTGGAAAAGAGAAGGCTTCAGGAAGACCTTAAAGTGGCCTTCCAGTACCTGAAGGGGACCTGCAGGAAAGAAGAGGAGGGACTCTTTATCAGGGAGTATAGCAATAGGACAAGGGTTAATGGTTTCAAACTGAAAGAGGGTAGATTTAGATTAGATATAAGGATAAAAATCTTACTATGAGGGTGGTGAGGCACTGGAACAGGTTTCCCAGAGAGATTGTGGATGCCATCTCCCTGGAAGTGTCCAAGGCCAGGCTGGATGGGGCTTTGAGCAACCTGGTCTAGTGGGAAGTGTCCCTGCCCATGGCAGCAGGGTTAGAACTAAATGATCTTTAAGATCTCTTCCAATCCAAACCATTTTATGATTCTATGAAATGATTCTGGACTTGTACCACACAGCCAGCTAGGCCTGATGATTTAATTAAATGACGATTTAATGAAAAATGTCTCTGCATTTTTCCTAAGCAGACATCAAACAGCAGTCCCTCAAAGTGCCTCTATTTACCCTGATGTGAAGGTTTAAACAAGTTATGTCTGAATGATGTAATGAATACTGGAAAATCAGGAGTAAGTGGTGCTGAAACAAATGGTTTTGCTTTAGTTCATTTGGCTGGGAATGTGTTAATCTCTCATTGAACACTGATTATAGGAAAATGTAGTGTGTGTGATATGGAGAGTGTGATTTGGTGAGCATTAATTTTGGTTCCCTGAATTGTTTAGGCGTAGGTCTACATGTGAAGTTTTGGGGTTGAGAAGTCAAATGGCCTCCACAGCTGTGCAGGGGGTACAAGCTCCCAGTCACCACGGCTTGGCTGGTGCCACTGTGGGGTGATGGTGGTAGGAGAAGAGGAGTTTTGAGTGCCTGGGGACCCAGATGTTGTTGGCGTTTTCCCTGAACCACCAGAGCTAGAACTTTCTGCACCAGAAAGTGTTTGTCAGTGTAGCCAAGTCCTCAGACAAGGTAGATTATTCCTTATATAGCTAGTTACACCCTATATAGCCAATACAACTACACTTGCATCTCAACTAGCCTTTCACGGCTACCACTTCATCAATCAAGAGTGACTTTTCTCCATGCTCCTGATAGCTACGCCATTGAAACCTTTACACATTAACCATAACTTAACAGTACCCATTCCTGGTACAGGTAATCACAGCTTCACCATCTGGGCAGGACGGGATGGGCACACACTCAAATATTGGGGATGCTGCCCATGCAGCAGAAGGACCAACAGCACTGGCGTCCCCATGCCAGTCCCCTTCAGAGATGCTCGCCAGTTGTTTTCCCTGAGCATAGCCCAAGGCAAAGCCTGCAGAGCCACCAGCCAGATGACATCTCCACACAAAAGCAGAGCTGCAACTATGCTGTCTGACCAGGACTTTCTGCAATCCAGGATAGTGCTACAGGGATGGGAGGGAGGGTGAAGGACTCACCATCTCCAAACTCTGCTTTAATCTTGACCAGCCTGCTCTGTGCCAGGGAGTTTGCTGGGGCAGCCAGGCTGGCTATGGGGGTACTTGTGTACTTGTGTGCTCTGGGGTCTGCACTGACTCTGTTCTGCATCTGCTCCAACAGACAGGCAACCTGAGACTGTCACTGAGCAACAAGGTGACGCTGGTAATTTAGGAAATTGCAAACAATTTGTGAGTGTCTGTACGCTGAAAAACACATCCGGGAAAGGTTAAATTTGTCTTTGCAGCAGAATAAAACAAATGGAAGTGAACATCAACATGGGTGCACTGCCACAGGTAGGGGATTGGTGCCCCAGTTGTAGTAAAAGATGCTGCAACGTAAGATCCTGTGTTGCAGTGAGATTTGCTACGAACTTGTTTGTTTCTGTTTTATGTAACAGTGAAGACTGGGGCTGGGGTTTGCATTTGCCTTTTTTTTTTTCTTTTATCAGAAGAATTCCAAAAGTAGATTTCTTCAGATTCTTTGCTTAATGGACTGCCTGTGATGAAAATTGATACAGAAATAAATCAGTGTGCTGAATGCAACCTGAAAAAGCTGTGGTTCTCTGTTTTCTGTGTCTTTTAGGAAATAACTGGCAGATGCTCATCTCAGTTGTCTCATTTCTGCTTGTTTTTAAAAGCTAAAAAATCAGCTCTTACCAGAAGTTTTCCTAGAAGACTCTCAGCAATGAAGGGAAAACTGTGAGGCTTGTGGCGCTACAGGCACCAGCGAAGCACAGTTTCACACAGGCATTGCCTAAACTGCAGTTTTGAGTGTTTCAGTACATATTTCGAGTATCCCCATCAAGCCAAGGATGGAGACGTATGATCGAACAGGAGCAACTGAAGCCCTCTGTGAAGGACGGGGA
Organism: Apaloderma vittatum; assembly: GCF_000703405.1. Taxonomy (NCBI): domain Eukaryota; kingdom Metazoa; phylum Chordata; class Aves; order Trogoniformes; family Trogonidae; genus Apaloderma; species Apaloderma vittatum. The sequence goes on along the minus strand of NW_009715759.1, from coordinate 43,556 downwards.
AAAGGTGGTGTGTGCAGCTGCAGGGAGTACCTGTGCGGGGAAGGCAGCGGCTGTGCAGCTGCGTGACCACAGCCACAACCCAGAGCAGAGCCACACAAGCAACGGGAAGCTGATGCCCGGCCTGCTCACCATCCTCCCTCCCAAGTAAAAACATACACGTGTCCAGCTGTGAGCCTGCTGGACTCTTCTTGCAACCAAATCCTCTGCGTGTGTTTTAAAGGAGGAAAACGAATGTGCAGGTGAAGGCACGGAGGTAAGTGCGGTAAGGGGCAAGGCAGGTTCAGCATGGGACAGATTATTGCGGTCAAATCTGGTATCTGATTGTCTAGATACCAAATCTGGGGTAAATCTTACCCCTCTGGGTTCCAAAGAGGCGGCAGAGCAAGGTACGCGTTTACCTGGAGAAGGAGGAGGTTGAGATGGGCAAAACCCTGGCTGAGGAAATAGGTCCCCAGACAGTGGGGAGAAGAATCAGAGCACCAGAGGCTCCTTCCCTAGGACTGTTTCCAAGACTGATCTTGCTCAATATTTTTTCTCATAACCTTGGCTCAAAATGTCAGCATGTGCTGATAAAACCTGCAGAAAACACAAAATTGGGAAGCAGCATCATTTCAGAGGGTTAGAACATGTTACAGGAGGACCTTGTCAACCAAAGTAACAGAAAAGGGAGGAAATTCAGTAGCACAAAACCCAAGGTCACACATTTGGGAACTACTTATTTTTTCTATAAGCAAGAAACTCATCAGCTGGCAGCAACAGAGTTTTTTGCCCTGAGCAAAAGACAGTTAAGAACAATAACGTGATGCAGCTGTGAAGAGGGAACTTCAGCTTTAAAAGGCTTTCAAATTATCTCTGTTAGTGATACCTTAAGAAGGGTCATACTAATGCCACTGTACAAACTTTTAGTTTGCTCTCATTTGCAACAGCAGATACAATTCTTGCTTCCAGTTCCCAGCATGAATTCCCAAGGGACATAAAAAAAGGGATCGAGAGGAGTTATCAGGATAATCAGAAGGAAAAAAGGTGTGTTACCAGAATAATTTTGCTAAAAGCTTTGGCTTGGGAAACTAGCAAAACAAAAACCTGAAAGAAAGTCAGCTGCTGTCTATAAGTCTATCAGGCACAAACACTTGGGAAGAAGACCTGGTTAAGCACCAGGACAATTACATCATAAAAACAGATGGCTGCACATTATCTATCAATATATTTAGACTATAAATTAGATGAAATATTTAGATCATTGGGATAAACAGAATCTGGAAAAGGCTTTCTGTGAGACCATGGAGTCAAATAATCCACTTACTCTTAATGTGGAGTTAGATGAGTTAGAAAAAGGAACATATATCTTGAGCAGGTGACTCAACAAGTCCTTTCTCAGCACTTAATCCTATCCTAGCATGCTTCCTCAGGACTATTCATCAACAACATAGGTAGTAAAACACAGAGATGTATGGGTAGGTTTGAATCTTCAACTTTTTCTCAGGTTTCAAAAGATAATTGAAGGTGTTCACAAGCCTACACTCTATGCCCTGCCTGCAGAGAAGTCCAGACAGAGAGCGTGGACCCAGGTTTCTAAGTATGAAGTAGCGCACAGAATATGAAAGTGAAATTTCAAAGACATGTCCAAACCACTTATTCTGAAAAAAAAATCTGACTCGATTAAGCCCTTCTAAAAACTACATTGAAACAGCCATTAAGTGGTAAATACTTTGAATCCTTCTATCATTCTACTTTGCATGCTAGCCTTTCTCTTCTTCCATGGCAAATTTTGAGCACAACTAGTTTTTCCTCTCACTCCCCGTTGAGACACCTGGAACAGAAAAGAGAGACATTTCTCATCTCTCTGATCACTGCAGTTCCACAGAGCCCTACAGGTGTACTGTAATGATAATAAACATATACAACATTTGATTTTTAGAAATTTTTCCCCACCTGGACTCACAAAAGCTGAGGTTCTTGGGCTGGCAGGCTTGGCGGGGAAGACATTTTTTCTTGTGCATCATTCATCTTTTTGATGCCTACAGCACTGTCCAACATGAGGGAACTGCATAGCTTTTCAGAGCACATGTCTTTCTTTCACAGTGTTCTGTTTAAAACATATAATCACATAACCCACAAATTATTATCACTTGTCAACTGGGATTTCCTGTCCTAAAAGCTCTTTGTTTGTAAGTCGTCCCCTATCTATATCAGTAAATTTTCCAGTAACACGAGGTATTTGGGGACTACCCAGAAGGGTATAACTAATGCCTTCCTGGTTATATTTTCCCACTTTCCTGGTAAATCAGGAATGAGAAGTAGCTAGAACATCTCCGTATTTGAGCACTGTCCACCTCATGGGCTCCTCTTGTCATGCTTTCAGCATACAGTTTCGCTTCCCTGCATCATGGTGCACCCTGCCCCTGCTGCTCTGGAGCCTTGCAAAAGTTAAACAGCAAGAGGCCAGCTGGTAGTTTTTGCACTGACCATACCCAAAGATTGTTTCTGCATGACTAGCTCAGCCACTCAACTCTGGTATCCATCTAAGTCCCATGCATATACCTACCTCTGGAAATAAGCCTCCTGTTACCTACATACTACTCCCATGCAAGCTATTTCACCTTCTAGTCATCTCTAGTCAAAGGCTGCATTTTTATTTCCCTCCCCCAAGACATCCTCTCTTTCACCCTGGGCTGTCTCAGTCTGGTTCTGACACGTCATCTCAGAAGACTTTCCTACACCCATGGAACAGCCTCCAGGCTCGCTCTCCTCAGGCAAGCAGCTTGCCAACCTTTTGGCTCTCCAAGAGCTGCAGCTTTTGAGTGGCTGCGTCAATGACTTCTTGGAACACGTTCTTATTCACGCTCTTTGCTCAGCTCTCTTGGAAACAAGCCCTGCCTTATCTCCACAGATCTTGTTGCTTGAGATCATGGCTGAGAACAATAAACAATTAACAAACTCTTGGGGAAAACCTTAGGTGTATTTTCACATCTTGCTTTACATCACATCCCAGCATGCCCGCACATGTTTATGACTCCAAGTTCCAAGCTCAAAGCCACACTTTCCGAAAAGATTTAGTTCAGATCTTTTTTTTTATTTTCTTTTGCTGCGCACCAGCAACATCACATGCAAACACCCCTTTACTGACCCCATTGATTTTACAGAAAATAGCATATCTATGTTACATTGAGAGCCAGGGCTTATGTGGATAGACAGGCAGAGGGATCCATCACTTTCCAGGCATTAAACCAGCTTTTCCTACTCGTTCCAGTGCTCTGCAGAGCAGTAACTATGTTCTTGCCGATTTTCTCCCTCTGAAACACACTTCTGCCTTTCTGCCACTGAAGTGAAACTTGCCCCAGGTGAGACTAGTTTGGAAAGCAAGAGCTGCAGTGACAGTGCCAGTAGGAACATTGCCAGTAGTGTTAAGTTGTCTCATCCTTTGTGATCCCCTGCACAGATGGCTTTTGTGCCAGGGAAACAGCACCTTGCTTTTCCCTGAAAGGAAGGGAAGGGTGGGGGGCAGACTTTCCTTGAACAGCTGGCCTGTGAAGGAGACCCGTCTTATTAACACCTTCCTTAAATACTGTGCAGTGGCACTGAAAAAACACCTTTTATTCCACACATAGCTTCCTTCAAAGAAAGATGGTTTATGGAAAGAGGAAATAGCTTTCTCTAGGTTCCCTAACATAGCTGGAAAACACAGGTGAGGTTTTGGGCAGGCAGCCCTTTTTATGGCTTCTTTCTCTTATAATGGTTTTATGATGTGTAACGGATGTGCAGCACATATAAGGCAAAAAAACCCACCCAAACTCAGACCAAAAAACCAACACTTCAACAATATTAGCATGAATGCAAGCTTTCCAGCTGGACCACCCTTTTTACTTCTGTGGTACTCTTCTGTTGAAATTAGGAACTGCTTAAATATAGCTTGCTTGAATGGTGCTGGTCATCTGAATTGTGCCAAGGGGAGAGCGGGCAGGCGGTCTGCCCCACGCTGGCCTACAGGGCAAAGGCTAATAGGCATAAAGGGATGGTTTTCCCCATCTGACTGCCTCAGCCTTTTTATAGACTCACTAGGTTGAAATCGTTAACAAATCCTTTTCAGACACGTTTTACTATGCAAACAAATGAGCCTAGAAAGCTTCCAGAGGTGATTCCTAATGCAAGCAGCAAAAGAGAATTAGTACCTTAGCATTCTCCTTGAATATTTCCATCTGAAATATTCTGAAAACAAGTAAACCCATGGAATTAAGCAGAGGAAAGAAATACACTAAAGACCTTCAAAAACACTCTGGGAAAACAATGGCATTTGCAGTGACTTTCCTCCAGCACATCAAGGAGAAGAGAACAAAAATCCAATTTATCAGACGTGTGAAGAATCATGTTATTGTTCTTTCATTTCCTGCACATACCCACCCAGATAAAAATGAGCCCTTCCTCCAAACAACAGACACTGCTGCAAACACTCTGTGGATGCCTCAGCTGGTATGTCTCTGCCAGGGCAGGCAGGAACGCAAAGTACTTTACAGGATTGCTTAACAAGCACTGAGCAAGCAGCTATAACCCCTGGCAAGTACCTAGGGTGGGGGTTTTTAAACCAGAATTTGCATGTAGGTGTAAAGAAGTGGCTCTAACTTGTCTCCAGGTTTGAAATCTCATTAATTTTTCTGTTGATTCATTCATTCAGTTACCTAGTTATCATGTAACATACTGCATGCTGAAACTTGACCTCTAAGAGCGTTATAAGCCCAGAGGGAAGTACTGGTTTAATTAGCATCTCTGTAAACAAAAAAATTCCAGTAAGAAGAAAGACTTCTGCAAGATGATTGTAGCAGGAGTTGGTATGACGTCCGTCACACCAGCGATGGCCGTAAAACTTGGCTATAAATTACCACCCAGCAAAGGCTGCTTTCCAGGTCAGGGCTTCATCTCTGGCCCTGATGGCTGCTTACTTAAGAAAGCTGCTGATCCTCCAGGAGCTTCCAGGAGAAAAATATCAAATGTATCATGACCACCAGCAACTGCTGAGATCAATTAGGATAGGAACTGTCTGCATGCTGACTGACACAGCGGTGTCCTAACCCAAGCTTACCATATGGGAAACTACAGCTGCAGCACAAGCAAACAAGGATACCACCTTCATTCCTTGGTACTATATCTATGATTTTCAGCCTGTTTAAAGTTACTGGGAAAGTAAAAGCAACTGGAAGCAGTAAAAAAAAAAAAGATAGCTACCTCTTAAGTAAATTTCTTCACTTTCCTTTGTGTTTTTGTGATTTACTGTGAAGCTCTTTCCACCAAAATACTTGAAGAATGTTTTAACATAAAAACGAGAATAATAGGAGAAGGCATGGTGACATTGTTTTCCTCATAGCAGACCTTTGATTTCTGAGCCACTGAATTTCTCCTCTTGTCACAGTGAAATAAAAAAGAAGTTACCATAACTCAGAGATCGCTACTGCACTCTGTACTCACACTCTTGCAGTGTGAGTAGAGCTAAATGACATTATCTTACATTTGTCCAGGCTAGGGGAGAGCACATGGGCAGCTAATGCTCAGTAACTAACTTGGGGTGAGAATTCATCTCACCCATGGGAGGCATTAAGCTCATCTCGGCTAATTGTCCTTTTACAACCAACGGAAACAAAGAGGAAAATCCAGAGAAATTCACATCACCCTAAGACAGAAAGCAAAAACGAACCAACTGACTCACGCTCGAAACACACCCATTTCTCCCACTGACAGTAAAGGCAGCCTTGGGTGACGTGCCAGTGGGAGTCAGCTGTAGCACAGACATGCATAGGTAGGGGAGTCAAATCTCACCCCCACACGAGAGCCCTCAGCCTTGGCTACCTGGTCCAAACCCTGCCCCAGAGCTGGTGGTGGAAAGGAGACTGATATCTTCCTTCTCACTTTTCGTGAAAAGCAGCCAGAGGCTCTTCATTTCTCAAAGAGAGCTTTTTGCTGACCTCCAGGAGTCGTGCAGAGAGAGGAGATGTTTCCTGTCCAGCTCTTGCTACTCTGAACCCAGGCCATCATTGTCCTTTGTCCTCGAAGAAGGCCTGTTTCACCGGAGGGTTTGCTGAGGTGCTCTCCAGTGCCTGCCTCCTGGCACGAAGTGCTGGGGCCCTGGAGCATGAGTCTTGAAACAGGGATTTTGGGTGTCGCAGCTGCCAGCTTGCACCTTCATCTCTGTGACCTGGCCATGGATCATTTGGTGCTTTCACTTGAGTCCATGGGCTTCATCTTCTCAGCTTTCAGTGTCAAAGTCTCATTGATGAGGGCTATTATACCTAATTGCTACTGCAGCTGCTGTCAGGCTTAGCAGCAACTCTTGTAGCCCAGCTAAGCCACCACAGATGCTGAGTGTCATCTGGCTCATGTGGGTCAGAGGAGGGCAAGGTGGTCGCCTTCCTCCCGCCTCTCCATCACTGCCACTGCCTGCCCCAAGTTTGATCATGAGGAGAAATCCTCCAAGGAGTGAAAGGACCAGAGACATCTGAGATGGCATGTCTGGTGGCATGGAACCATGCAGGATGCCCCGCAGCCTGGGGGCTGGCAGGCTGTCCCCGGCCCTTGGAGAGATGTAGTAACCCGGGGATGGTACCCACACTCACCTCATGCACAACTCAGCTCTGCCGGGAGGCACCTGGCAGATGCTGGGGTGAGAGACAAATAGCGCACACTTACATTATTAATTAATAGGCACAGTGGGGGAACAAACATTACACGTGTGCAGAGACATTCATTCACTCAAAAACCATGATACTCTTCATTCAAACCGGTGGGACTGCAGCTGTATCACCCAGTAAGCAAATGCACCACAATGAGAATTTAGCAGGCAGAAGTAAAAAATAGCTGCTGCGTAGTTAGGAAATATAAAAATAGTTTGGCTGTTCCCTTACCCTTTCCTTTCAGTCACCACTTCTCTGCAGCCCTGGGGTTTGTTTGTGTCAGTTGCTATGGGAAGGATCCGCTGCCAAGGCAGACTGGGGAAAAACCATTTTGCTAACAAACTGACCCTGGGCAAATGGCTCCGTGACAACAGTAACTCAGACTTCCTCCCTCTCTCTTTGAACATCTGACTTGGCATACCTTGATGCAATAGCGCTTCACTGCATCTCCCCTCCTCACAAAGTATTTTCTGCCCTTTAAAAAGAGGCGCAGTGGCTGGGGAGAAGGCACGTACATACCAATGGACTGCTGCTGGGCTACTCCCTGCAACGAGCACCATCCACCCCGGTGAACACCTCATTGCCCCTCACAGGGGGAGAATACGCCCACGGCCATGGCCATGGCCATCCTGGGTACCATGGGAAATACCCCAGACTAAATTCCATTGCTTCAAGCAGTGAGCATGGTGGTACCCCAACCCCACAGAGCTGGCCCTGCAAGGGAAAGGAGGTCAGAGGAACAGTGCCTGTTCCCCTCTGTGCCCCTTGGGGAGGGCTGGAGGTGCAGCACAGCAGCCAGCATGCCCCACAGGAGCAGAGACATGCCCACCCTGTAGGGCACAGCATTTGGCAGTGAAGTGGTGGCACTTCCAGCACTCATCACCCTTGCAGGAACACAAATGCTTGTCACGTACATCCGATAACAGCGTTGACAAGTATCTGCAGGCAAGGGCTTGCAGCACCCGCTTTTACCGCTCTGGGTCTATTCATAGATGACTTGTAGAAAACATCATCCTCCTTTCCACCTCTGTCCCGCACCCTTGCAAACATTCTGCGCAGGTCAACCATTCACCTCTCTGGGTCTGCTGCCTGGTGCCACTGGTCAGCAGGGCTGTGCTTTACGGAGTGCCTGCAGTCCATCACCTCCCAATAAATGCATTTTGACACCCCAGTATTTGAGAATTTAAACATTCCTGTCTGCAATAAAACTGTCTTGCTCGCCCCACAACTGTCTGAGCACTGTATTTCCCTTTCCTGCAATGCTCAAATATACTATTTGACACCTAAAGTCTTCAAATCTTTATAACACCTTCTATGTTTGCAGCACTGTGCAGACATTCATTGCCATCTCCCAACACCCCAGCAAGGTCGGCAAGCAAATATTATTCTCGTTTCTCGGGTGGGACGACTGAAACAAAGTGAAAGCAGCTTGTCTCAGTCCACATGGCTAAGCCTCCCCAGACATACCAGGTAGCTCCCGAGCTGCCTTTCCCTTTGCAAAAGCACTATGTCTGCACGCAGCCCACGGACTTTCTCACACCTGCAGCCCATTCCTACGGCTGGCAAAAATGTTTGCTCTCCATGAGCTTGGCTGCCAGGGCAGAGTAACATGTGAGCAGAGCACGAGTAAGAAAAGTTTCCTGCTGGGGACTTGGGTTAGGGCTGCTTTTTCACATCTACAACGCATGATGTGGAAACACCCAGCTCTTTAGAACAGCCTCAACCTCGTCTGCTGGCCAGGCTGCAAGGGCTGGAGCTTTACTTTTTAAAAAAAGAGAGTGTGAAAAATACGAGAATGCTTTCCAGAGCTCGTGGGTGGTTTAGCTTCCATGGACGCATGGAGAACAAGGCTGAGCGATGGGGGTGGGAGGGTAGATTTACAACCTCCCCATCTCCAGTCCTGTGCTTCTCCAGTCTTGCCTTAAAGAACCAGGCAGATCTAGTCCAAAGAGCCAGATCTTTGATTGCTATTACACAGTTTAGTTGCCTGCCTGTTTGAATCTTTCTCATTGCTGTAAGGATCAGGTACCAGGTAACTCAACGAAACGAGAAGAAAGACACAGTTGCTGCCCCGCCTATTCTTCCTCACTTGCGTTTGTATTTGAGCTCTGCTATTTCAACGCCAGAGCTTCAAACACTAAACAGCCAGCATCACCAGCCACTTCACAGAGCTGTGCTGATAACACAGGCAGCGGTCAAAGGGAAGCACAGCTTGAACAGCTGTAAAAGGAGCTGACTTTCCCTAATGACTCACGAGTGGGGAAAAAGGACAACTTTACTTTTTTTCGTGTCGGGGTCAGCGCTTATAAAAGCTGGCAAAAGACTAAGGCTTCTCTTTCTGGCAAACCCCCTTTTCAGGACTGGCCACCCTGCCAGGTGAGCAGTCTGGCTGGCACAAGGTGTGTCATCCAGCAGCACCGCCAATGTTTTCAAGTCCTGTCAGGCTCTGAACTCCAAGCGGTTTAGAGCTGGAAAGTCCAAATAGATCACACTTCAATCACTTTCTAGGGTTTTTTTCTCGTCATGTGCTTTTTGACACAACAAAGTAACTTACACTGAGTTGATTTTCAATTCAGCTGGCTTGGATGTATGTTCAGGAGACTTTTTTTTTTTCCAAAGTGCTTAATGAGCAACGATCATGCCCTTCCTTGCATCATCCCCCTGCAGAACCCACCCCTGGGTCAGACACAAGTTTTGGGTGCTTTGCTGCAGCATTGCCACAGCCTTGTCCATTACAACGAGAGAAAGAGGTGGATGGACTGAAGTGCATTAGGAAGTTTTTTAGAAGTGTTTCAGAAACCTGGTAGCATATATACAACCAGCTACAAATTTACCTGCACTGAAGTTTAGTGCTTCAGATTCTAGGGCATATTATCTAGGCTAGGGCACTGTTTCAAGTTATTAGTTTTATAGCCTGCTTGTAACTACAGAGAGCAATTTAAATAATTACATCCTCTCCACAAAGAGCTTGAAAACCTAACCAGCTGGGCGAAAGGTGAATGGGAAGGTGTGACAACACCACTGGAAAAGCGATCAGCTGGGGAAGTGATCCAGAAGTGGCTGGGAGACACCCTTGGAGGAGAGCAGGTTGGCAACGACTGCTGAACGAGCTGCCCCCTCGCTTCGGCTGCACTCCCAACAGCTCCCCAAATACCTCCTCACTGATATCACCTGCAGCCGGGCAGCCTCAGCACTGAATGGGCACACTCATTGTGCTATCCATGCAGAAACCCTTCTGGCACGTGGTTCATCTCCAGGAATTGTGCTCAGTGCTCGAAAAGGAGTGATGAGCGCTTGGGCTTGGCTCTGCTCATTCTGGGGGCTGAAGAGAGGGGCTTCCCGCACTAAGGACGTGACTCCATATTCATTAAGCTTGCTATGGAAAACTGGACAGATTAGCAAAAGACAGATATCTGGATGCAATAAAAATGGAAACTACAAAGAGGATGTTGAAAAATAATGGGATAAATACCAGCTAGGGTGGTGCTAGGGAGGACATTGGCCTGTCCTGGAGCTGTGCAGCAGTCATAGCCCACAGGCTGTGCGCAGTACATGGGGGGACCCCCACTGCTCCTTTTCCTCCCTCTCACCAGCATCTGTGACAGGGACCCTCTACTGCTCTGCACTGTTTGGTATCTGAAAAAAGCACGGGGGCAGAGGGAGGAAGCTAGGCTGTAGCCAGGTCCCACAAGCACCGGTCACCTGGGGAGCCACTTGAGCAGGGAACGTATCAGTAAATAATCCACAGAGAGAAGCGGGCATTGTGGCTGCCTGGCCAGCCGTGTTGTCACAGGACAGGAGAGTTTTCCTTGTCTGGCAATTTCTCCTGCAGTGGTAGGGATGGGTGGGAGCCACCTGCTTGGCCAAGGTCACCTGCATTACACCTCTGGGTACTGCCAGCACCATGGCTGCCAAAAGCACTAGATCATTCAGTGGAAATGATGAGGGTTTATACTACAAATCTGTTTAGGGCAGTGTTAGTCATCTGCTGTGGGTGTGATTCAAGACCAAAGTTAGCTGACCAAATTCCCTATATAGTAAAGAAAGAGACCAAGAAAGACAGGGATGTGCTCCAAAGTGGCTACGTTAACGTGTCTGAAGTAAAACAACATCAATAGTGCCATTGTATACAGAGTGGTATTTTAGTTTCTGGCTGTACCAAATTTTCCATGGACTCTATAAAAGTAAAACAATCTTTTAATACTTCACCAAAGTGATTTTCCTTTTTTTCTGCTGCTGTCAAGAGGTACTGCACATGTTTTGCTGGTGTGCACTCACCACCAATAAACAGCACTATTTTCGCTATGCTTATCAGGTGTTCTTGAAAGTTTTGTGCAGACAAAATCCACAAAACACCCCAGGAGTGGCATTTTTCTCCACTGCCTCCAAAGTAGGGCTGGCAAGGTGTGCTGCAGGACAGATCACAAAAACGAGTTTTTCAAAGGCTTTAAAAATTCAATGGGAATACACAGAAGTGAAAGAAATGGAGTTAGGACAGGGGGAAAAGAAGTCATAACAGCCCTGTAAGAGTTCAGGTCATGGTAAACTATGGGAACAAGGGAAACCTTGGGTAGTTGCAGTCACTGCACAGGTGAAGGGAGCCAGAGCCTAGGATATAATAAGAATTAGGATCAGTGAAATAAAAATGACAGAATAACTGAACCAAAAATATATCTGCAGGGACATGGGTCATTTACTGTCAAGGAACTGCGTAAGAGAGAGTTGCTATCTTTAGTTACCCATCGTCTGAGGAGGCAGAGAAAATGATGTAGTGATGCAGCAGAGCTGGAAAGGAGTAAACATCACAAAAAGTTCATCCATCAGGAAGAAGGGGCAGGCCAGCTAGCCTAACACTAATATTGGCAAAATAACAAGCTATTCAATTTCTGAGCACTTCTAAGGTTATGAAGCGCACAGACAAAACTCTGCTGGCAGTTTTCTTATCAGATTTCTGAATTCCTTTGTTTCCTGCACCAAAAGTCATTTTGCCTTCACACTGTCCTCCAGATTCCTGTTCTTGCTTCCACATCTTCCCTCCACTTCCCTCTGACTGAAGATGCTTGCATGTTTAGGTGAAATAGCTTATCCAGTGACACCCCGATTTCCTATCTTTGGAATAACCAACAGCACGTCTATCTCCATACACAGTTTTGTGATTCAAAGTGATGCAGTCTCCCAGTTAGCATCCATCAATTGTTCTTAAACAGCTCCCTGGGAGTATTTGTCATTGGCAATTAAGTTTTGTTGGTCACATAAAGCTGTGTGCCATTGTTTCCATTTCCTGACTGCAGGACAAGGCAAGTCATTTCATTGCCAATATTAACATGGTGTGATTTTCCGTTAGCTTTTGCAAATGCTTGTACCTGCAGCTTTGAAACAGTCATTCCTTGAGCCACTCTGGCAGTACGGTTCAGCTGACCTAACAGTAATTACAGACAAATGGAAGGCAAATTCCCTTAATTATATGCAGAAGTATGAGTGGATTTTTTGATTTAATACCATTTACCCAGATCTCCATGAAAATTGTTACCCTGTTTTCTTTCATTCATGTTCTGTTTAGTTTCATTGCATGGTTGTTTCCTCTTCTTCCTATATTCCTAAAATCTCCTTCTCTATTCATTCCGCTACCTAGTGAGCCTTTCTCCTTCCTGAAATTATTTACCCTTGGCAATCCTTAAATCAAATGCTCTTTATTATAAGCCCTGTTATTACTTGAAATCTAATCTTCTCTTTGGCCAAGTTTGTTTGGGATGGGTCTTGCCTTTCCCTTGCGATTTGTTTTGCACACTTTTTAGCAAAGCATTTTAACTAGTTGTGAAAGACCTCAGCCAAAAGTTCTCTCTACAATAGGGTCGCAGCCACATTAATGAAATCAGAGATTGCAAAGGAAGAAAAGTGTAACTAAGAGTAACACAGCAAACCTGTGACATTTTTGTGTGGCTTGGAAGCAGGGCAGAAGGGGTGTCTGGTGTGTAACCAAATGATCCGTGCTGCCCGACCGGCTCTTTACAGAGCACTCAACACTTGCTCTTAGCGTAGCAGCAGCAGGAGCAGCAGCCGCTGTGCTCCTCTTCTGGGGCCTCATAGGCACTCGTCTGACGCGTCAACACCTGTAGTCATCACAAGAGTGAGTCCTAAAGATAAGACAGGTGAATTTTCCTAGACCTTTTCTAGAAAAACTGCAGAAGTGAATCTTAAGAGTTAAACATTACTACAGAGGAAATGTCTTTTCTTCTTAGGGGAAGAGGTGTGACTTGCAGAATGAATGCCCTTCAGATAACCAGAGTGATGAACTATCAACGTGCACTGCCGTTTCTTTCTGTCATGCCACACCCCAGCAGAATTCAGCTTTCTGCCCATACAACAAGTGAGAACTTGCGGCATACTCCATTCATATGAGACACTCTCAAAATAAACTTTATGAGGCAAGCAAACCTCTGGTGTGTGTTATCGAAGGAGAAAGATCTGCACACACACCAGTAAAAAAACTGCATTGTGAAATACTTGCTGTTGGCAAGCAGCTAAAGGAACACACATCCATCGAATGGAAGGAGATAAAAATTAAATTACCCAGCAGCATTTACCTCCCTGTTCATTCAGCCATGCTTCTACCTAGTTTTCTACCAAATCACTTACAGTGAAATTCAAAGCATACATATACTGTAACCAGCTCTACTTACAGCTCCTTTCCAGATTTCAGAGCTTGGCAAGGTAGATGTATTAAAAAATAGTCTGGTTTAAGCACAGTTTTCATATTCTTACTGTCACAGACACATTGAAATAGTGTCTGGGGATACAACATTATCTCTTTATATATATCTTTTATTATCTCTCATTATGGCAAACTCAACACAGTGAAATATATAATAGACCTAATAATATAAATCAGGAACTTGAGACAGCAATGTAAAACTCCAATCTTAGTAATATGATAGGTACTTAGAAGATGCAAATTTTATTCCTTTAGGCAAGGCAGTTGGCAGATGACTGGGGAGCCAGGCCAAGGCTCACAGGCCCACGCTAAAATTTCCAGTTCAGCCACAGCTTCCTGCATGACCTTACTCCAGTCACTTAATGAATCCTGTAGATCTGTTTAGGGTTGGTAGAAGGCAAACGCATGCTTTCCCTATCAGGAGGTGATTACGAAGGTAAAATCCCATAACTGCTGTAAGGAATCAGAAGTTTTGAGCACTCTGGAAACCTCCCGCTGGGTTTTAAACACTGCTTTCACTGTTGCATCTGTGGGCACAGGATGGACTAACAGGCTTGCGGTCAGGCAGAGACTCTCGTTTCAGGGCATGGTCAGATGCGTTGTTTTGGCTGGAGCTGTTGTGGATTTAGAGGTGACCTTCCTGCCCAGCTGCTTTTCAAACCAGAGTGGCTGTGACCTATGCAGACAATTTAAGCAGAGCAGCCTGTAGATCTTTAAAGCCATAGCTTTAAAATTAAGTTTAATGATTAGTTAAACCGTTGCGCCACCTATGTTCAGACATGTCTTGTGCCAATAATGTGCTCAGTCACCCCTGAAATGGCACAAAGAGATACCTCCCACCAAAGTTCAAGTTCTCAACCACAGCCCTCCCCACACCGATCACACCCGAGCAACATGGGGGGGAGTGACACTCATGTGAGGTACCTTCAGCTGTGTTCACACTTGGGTTGGCAAACTTGAAAGTCTCACTGACACTGTGATGTCCATTCAGATGTCTGGATCAACATCAGGGAAGGTCCATGAGACTCCGTGTCTGGCCACCTGCAAGAGAGAAACAAATATGGCTTGGTCAATGAAGGTAAAGTTCATAATAAGAGACTGAGCGAGCTCTGGCTGTAGCTGGCAGGAGAATCAGCTTGTCATTCCTCAAAAACAAGAGACACCCAAATATACCTTTTTTCCTCAAACCACTACCCTTCTCACCACTTGCTTTTTAAAGTACTGTGGTTTCTTGTTCCCTTTTCTAAAGTGACAGGTGTTGCAGGGCCAGGTGTTCTATTTTGGAAGTCCAGGTCTTTTCCTTACTGCCCTGACTGCACCATCCTCCTCACAGATCAAGTAGTATCACTCCCACAAAGCTGCATCAAAGATAAAGGAATCACTGCAGCAGCACTGCTATCAGCAGAGGTACATGTTGTCCTTCCAATCAGATGACGGGGGAAGGGGGAAAGGGTTTCAGCAGAGACCTTTCAGGTATTAGGACAGCTTTCCACTGGGTTTCCACCTTAAAAAAAGAGGTGATTCAGATCATGCTACCTGTCAATGCCTCAGCTTAGACATGCACAACATCTCTTACAGGCATATAGCACCCAAATGCCAAGGTAATCATCTGCAAATACCATTACTGCAGTTGTACTTAGCTCATTGTCTCAGGCAAGCAAAGGGCTCTGCAAGTACCCAGAAGCGCTTGCAAATACTGTTCATGCAACTAGCTGCCATTTTGCCTTCAGCTTCGCAGGATGAGTGCAAACTTGGCTCTGAACTCAGGGGGTTTTTTTGTTTTGCCTGATGCTGTGCCTTCAGCACTCTCCCCTTTGCCTTGGAACCCTCTCCCTCCACGCCGTGATAACACGTCTTAGGAGTTCACACATAGATCTTGCTTATGACTGTGAAAGTTACATCCCACTCCCTACTACCCCACAGTGACACCAGTGTGTTTCTGTGAGTAGTGACAAAAAGGAGAAAAAAATGAAACCCAACTGGCTTCAGTGTGCTTACTGGTACAATGCAGCCTATTCACCAGCTGGAATCCAGTGCAGACACCTCTAAGAAGAACAGATAAGGGCCAACTGAACCACTCACCCATCACTCCTTGGCTCCAGGAAGAGCAAGAGCTCTCTGCTTCCCTCTCTGTCTCCTGTCAATTCCTCATCTCCATACCCAGCCACTTCTGCAACCAGCTTGATCCTACTACTTCTCCTGCCTTCTGAGCTTCCCAGTGCTCTGGACAGTCACACAGACAAAGGAACACCCACTCCCAGGTCTCAGCAGTGCCTCTGTTTTACATGCAGCAGCCTCTGGATAAAATCCAGAGGAAACGTGTGGGTCAGCAAAGAGATCCCTAGACCGCATGCAAGTAGAACCTGCAGTGGCTCCTGTACAGTGAATGGTGCACACCAGGTGCCTCCAGGCTGACCCAGAAGCTGGATGGGCATTTTCAAGATCATAGCTTCAAATCTAGCCCTTAAAATGATCTGAACTTCTCCTCATACTTGTGTACCAGCTTTAAAGGCTGCTGCCAAAGCAATGCCCCTGCAGCTGAGAGCTCGAGTTATAAACAAGGCAGATTTTCCAAGGGAGTTTCCCAGAGGTCCAAAAAGTAGTGAAATATCCAACCCTTAGTGGCTTTCAGCTGTACCCATTACTCAAACGTGGTGCATTTCAAAGCATATTTCAAGGAAGGCTATCGTCCTGGAAAGGGACTAAGTTGTTAAGTATTTTACGGTGGTTGCAGGGAGTGGTGGGAGTTTGCAACCCATTAATGACTGCAGAATCATTTAGCAGCAGCACATCCAAGGGAGCCTGGGAGATATATGAGCTGTTTATGAAAAATATTTTATTGTGAAAAGTGTTAAAGGCATCCTTTAAACTGCTCCTCCTTGGCAGTTTTTATTAGCAATTAATTTCTGTCACACCTCAGGTCAAGCTACTGTAGATCTTGCAGTTGTGTTTTTTTTAAAGTATGTTTTTATTTAACTGGTGTCTTGAAGATTGTTTTGAATCCTGTGCATGCCTTGTGAGTGGTTGTCTGGGTCCTCTTCCAAGTTGGCCTCCACAGCAAAGCATGCAACTGCGTTTCACTTTGTGCGACTGCCATTACTAAAGGACCACTGCCACACACTGGCAAACTTTGAAATACGTGTTTTCCTAAAGTCCCGCTGATGTTTTTTTCCATTCGTCATCTCTGCTTTCTAAAAGATTTGTGTGGAAACAAAATTTCTCTCTTTTCTTAACTAGATTTAGCCCTTTGCCCAATTATATCAGAAATGTTGCACAATCTGCTCCACAGGTGACGTCAGGATTCATCATCACAAAAGCTGGTGGTAGGAGAGGGCTGGCCATAGCAAAACAGAGAATTTGCACACAAATAATCTTGCAACAAACCAGCAATGACCAGGACAGTCATAAGGGAAACACTGCAACTGCTCTGACTTTCTGAAGGTCTCTGGGCAAGCAGTTGAGGGTCTTTTATGTCCCATCAGCTTCTGAGAATGTCCTGGTGCCATACCACAAGGACAGTTCCAGTTCAAGGGTAGCTTGCTATGGAAATCACCCGCAGGCCTTCAGCACTGTCTCTGCATGATCGTTCCTGGGAACATGATTAAACTTGTCTAAAAGAAGGAGACGTTAACACAGGTTGGCAAGAAAAACATCACTCAGGCATCAGGTTCAGCTTGTGTTGACACTTCTTAGGCATTAGAGAGGGCCAGATTCTCTGGGTGAGATGGATGGAGCCCTGTTTTTTCTTCAGCATCTCAGCTCCATCATTTTGTTCTTCCTCCAGCTGGGCATTATTATGGACACTGTGGTCTAAAACCACAGTGAGAGAGGATAATTCTATTTTCTCTTCTACTGCCTTTGGCTTACAGCTTACAGTAATGATTACAGAGGTTTGCTTTAATTGCTTTTGATGCCCTGGAGTGTCCTATTTACATGTGACTATATTGCTTTATCAGTTTTCTAGCTGGACTTTTTTCTTCCCTGAAACTAATGCTCAGGACCTTTGGTCTTGCTTGTGAGAGTTCCTCAGAGCTGCCCGCTGGGTACTGTGGTTTACAGTAAAAGCTTGACCTGTATATGGTAGAAGTTAGCAAGATTAGAATGGACTTTATAGCCATTTTGAAATATTGTCACTTTGACATCTACTTTAAAACATTTCCACGTTTATTCTGGAGTAGCCCTGGAATTATTTTCCTTCTCCTCAAGTGATCCCTGAGACTGAAGCCACTTCTTCTCCCTGTTTGGGAGACATTTCAAGTTACAGTGCTTCTTGCTTTTTCTGCAAACAATGATCAAACAGCACCAATTGGAGCAATGCCCCATGACTGATTAATCTGCCTCTTAGGTAGAAAATCCCTCTTCTTCTGTAGCAGCACGTCAACAGTTGTTCCAGGCTACCAATGAAGAAGAAAGCTGATGGGAAGAGCAGTTTCAGAAACTGTTATTATGTCCCAACACTTCCGGCTCAGCTGAGTCAGAGGTGCAGAGGGATCCCTCCTGCCTGTGTCTTCCTAATTCAGTGCAAGACGTACCAAAAAAGCTAGGAAATAAGGTTTCTATTAATTACTCCTAAAGCTCTGCAATGGTGAAAGTATATTTCACTTGACTAAAGAGGATCGTTTCACTCATCCTTCTTCTTTGTGTTTCTCATGCCAAATCCTTGAACTCTACTGACTTGCAATGCACAACTCTCCCCAAACTTGATGCTGATTCTGTGAGACATGTTTTTTTAAGCTAAATGGTCACGTTTAGCCTAATAATCATGGTCAGTTATAGCTACTGTGATTTTGTTGCTGTTGTTAAAAAAAAATTGATGACAGCAAAAGTTTTAACATACAGAAGATTTGCTTTTGTATATATATATTGGCAAAGCATTCTAGCCTGTGTGCGCTGCCTGCAACCAGAGGGCTGACCAGGGTAGTTACCCTGGCAAAACTTTTATGTCTGAATTATACCCAGACCCCTCAACTCTCATAATCGTTTGCCAGAGTCAACCGAGATCATGTGCCTGAACTCTGCAGGTGGGTGCTTTGGAAAACAGAGCCTTTTTTTTTCCCTCTGAATTTAGAAATTTCAAGTGGATACTCAGTATTTTTTTCATGTATGAAAGACAAACAGCACTCTTCTGGTGAAGATTCTAATTTTTCCTGCTTTGTTTTTGGTTTACCCTTTTTTGTTTTTTTTTGCAAAAGTGGAGGTGGAAAGCAGCAGAGGCATGTTTTCTGAAGTGTATAGCCTTTGGGGTTTGTTGTACCAAGTGTCAGACACTCACTATAGCCATTTCAAAGGAGAGGCCCCTATCTGCTTTTTTGCTACATCTCCTTTGTGCTATAATTTCTAGGCGTTCTCTCTCCTTTTGTAATGAGGGTCTGTAACTCTTTACTTCTTTATAAGAATTTCAGTTGGAAGATTTTCTTTCGTTTTTAACCAATTTGTGCCAATACATGTCTGTGTAATAAATTGCTTAATAATTAATTAGAGCTGCATAGTGATTTAATTAGACAATATATGGAAAGGTTGTTAAAAAAAAATTGATGACAGCAGAAGTTTTAACATACAGAAGATTTGCTTTTATCTTAGAAATCCCTTTAACCTTGTAAGCCAACGGATCAGTGAGCAGTTTGTTAGGGAGCATCTGCGTGATAAGACCTAATTTCCTTCAGTAGCACAGACTGCATTCAGAGTAGTGAGGATGCCAATGGGAGATGTGCATAAAGACCCAAACAGCTCTGGCCCCAAAAAACGTTCTTAGACCAAGCCCAAGCAGCCTAATCTGTCACACAGGTCCTAGTCACAGAAATGCCTTCTTTCATAGGGCATCAGCACGGTTTTCTTGGGAGCATCCCTTTTATGCTTAGCTTGATGAACTCCCCCTGCCACGGCGATGTAGAGCTGAACATCCTTTTGCCAGCTCTTCTCGCTTAGTTCCCTTGACGCACGGCAGGAGAGCGTAGGCACAGCTCTCCGAACAGCCGTGGGTGTCAGCTTCCCTCAATAACCACGCCACGTGACACAAATAATCTGCTTGTCTTCGCACATGAAGAGCCGATCTCCTCAGGTCCCCTGCAGTACTCACGTTACTGGTACAGCCCAGCTTTCACCAGCCTGGGTTAATTGTGCAGCCATTGATGCAAGAGCCCTCTGCCCCTGGTGTCACTTACCAGCCCAGCCTCACATGGGCAGCTGGGAGACAGCTGCATCCTACCCAGCATGTGCAGTTTTCCCATAGAATCATAGAATCATAAAGATTAGGAAAGGCCATGTCCTGAATATTTTTACCCCGCTCCATCTCTTCCTTAACACCTTCACCTTTCTCCCCATGTCATTCTATTTTAGTATGGGATTTCTCAGTCTATTCTTGAAAACATCTGAAATCATTTATCAGAGGAAGGTGCTGGAATAAGTGTTCTGACCTGGCATGTCCTATTGCAACACCATTATTGAACTTAGCAGTCAGTAAATCCTGCCTCAGTTCTGCGTTCTGCCTCTGCAGTCTGCTTGCCTGCTGTGTTAATTTCTAGTCCTTCTTGTAGATGTATTCTCCTTACAGCACCTACTTTTAGCACAAAGCTGAGAAATCCTCCTGTCTGTGTCTGTGCAGAAGACACTAAAATACCAAATAGCAAGTTGTTGTTGTTGTTACATGCTATTCTTGGTCTATATCTGGCATTTCCTGAGACATTTTTATGTCTGAATTTTAATTTACTATACTGAAAGTTGCCTGAAGCAGCAAGCACGTTTGCTTGTTTCTCACCCTGGCCTGCAATGCAACACAAGCCCTTGTGTAACCATGAGGGGCTGTGCAAGGTAGGAGCAGGATTTCTTACTTCCTTGTTTTGTGGCATATGTCTCTCCATACCTCGCTCTCCTGATGGGTACCACGCAGCAGGAAGATGTGAGCCTCAAACTTCATTCAAAGAGACCCCCTTTCTGCCCAAGGGAGATGGTATTTCCATAAAAGTCTTTTTTGGAAGTTGCCTCTTTCTTTTTAAATATTGATGCTTTGCAATGAGATGCAGTTTCCTGGAGGGCAACATGACCGCAGGTCCACCTTTCATCCCAATATGCCGTTGTGCAATATTGGAGGAGTCTCCTCCTTTTATTGGTCTGTTTTTCATAACTCATCTGCAAAAGAGAAGTCTGCACAGCCAAATTCAATAGAAAACATTCTCTTGGGGAAACAGAACTATTCTCCAGGCTCTGCGTATATTTACAGCAGGCAGATGAAATGCATAAAGTAGAAGGACAGGTAGAGGCTCTGAAGAGTTTAAGCCAGCCAGGGTACTCACACACTATGTACATTTACTGAGGACAGTTGTTCTTTTTATAGGGAGCATTACTGTTTCATACCTGACTTTCACAGTTGTGGTAAAATACATGGTGGCGTTTGAAGGCGATGGGACCACTGTGAAACCCCTCTGTTTGAGTAGTTCCCTGGTAGGAACCAGGGATACTGGTGAGATGGTGGATACTGTGAGATGGTGGAGATGAAATCTTAGAACAGACCAAGACCTAAAAGAAAGCACAGCTCAATGTCACAAGATTCAAGTGTTGTGAATAGGGCGTTTGTCTCCAAAAGGGTCACACGGGCCTTTATCCAAAGGAGATAGGGTTGAAGGTGATGGGGTTGTCTGGGGGTTTCATCATCTTTTGCCAGCATGAAGCTTCTTTCTGCCTACAGGTGCCCCCAATGAACACCTGGGCTGCAGGCCGGAGGCTGATCAATAAATAAGTAATGCCTGTCGGTACCAGCACTCGCCCCTTACCGCAGCAGGCTGGTGAAAGCGTGCCGAGGAGCAGCGAGGTCTCCGAACAGGGAGCCAGACGCGTTTCCACACACAGCCCAGGGGTGAAATGGAAACCAGACGGGAACCTCTCCAGCCCCACCGGGCTCGCCTTCCACCCAGTCTGCAATTAATTAAGACTGAAGGGGAGGTTTTGAATAACCCCTTTGTGGAACGAAATACACGCAGCTGACAAACACAACAAAACTGACTTCATGGTTTCTTATGAGAAAACCATTAATGGCTGGAGAAATGAAGAAACACTTTGTTCAAGTCACTGGTGTGAACGCAGCGTATTCAGATTACAAAGCAGTCCTGCCCTGCCGTAATAAATATCATGTAGCTTTATCCACGGGTAACCAGGTATATAAAAGCCAGGAATAACACATTAGGTTTTAAGTTAGCGTGCAGAACCTACTATTACATTTTCACGGAGTTCACTCACAAAGAGTCAGCACTTCGACAACAGCCGATGCTTCCAATGCAGCAAGCAGCGATAGGGCATTCACCCAATACCCACTGCCACAGCTCTGGCTTGCTTTGAGCTCTTTGTCCATGCCCTCCTCTTGTGTCAGCACCCAAGGAAGAGAGGCTGCATGCTAAAAGGTTTGATAAAGAAAGATCTCCTTTATCTCTGCAGCACATCACCTTCTTTTCTGCTGTGGCGCACGTTAGAGCCTGCTGGCAAATGGTGGCAGGTTGCTCAAACATTCAGGCAGGAAGAAGCAGGTAAAAAAGATCCTATTTTGGGCAAATGTTTACAGTCTCCAGATCTTAGGATGAAATTTAATGGTATGTGTTATGTGGCAGGCCAGAGCAAAGGCTGTAACAGGCTCCTGTCCCTGTACAGGCTCTGAAAGCTGTTTTTACTGCCAGCACCCAAAAGCATCTGAGAAGTGTCCAAGCCTGGCTGTTTCCTACCACAGATGACTCTTGCAAAGGCTTTATGCAAAGACTGGTTAACCTCTCTCCATGGTACTTGTGAACCCACCACCCAGGGCCAACCAGGAAACAGGGAGTGTCAGGCCATGAAGCACAGACCCAGCAGGTCCTGGTCCAGTCTCACATCACCTTCTCCTTTTGGGCAATAGCACCTGAAGACCCTGAGGTCAGCAAACATGCTTCTGTCTGCACCAATCCCTCAGCTCTTCAAACGAAGGTGCTTATCCTAATCTGCAGGTGAGAGACCTGGAAATGAGATTGCAAAACTCATTGCTCTTTAAGGCCTTATCCAACCCAAACTGCTTGTGGGAAAAGGCAGCCACTGTGACATACGAGGTTTTCAGGCACAAATTTGGATAATTTTTGGCAATACCATTGTTAAACTTATATCATAGTCCTAAAACGAAATAAATTCAGATGGACACAACATATTTTCATTAGGTTCTCAGAAAAACAGCACAGCACCTTATTATCTTCATAGTTTGGAGACTGTCCACAGTTCGGACTGTCCACATTTTTCTCCATTACTCTGAAGACTTTCACATACTAAAGCATGCCAGGTGGGATAACAAATAATTGTTTTACTTCCAGAACATGAAAAGAACCCACTGCAAGACAAATGAGAAAATCCTGTTTCGACACCTTTGTCAGCCCTCAGAAATCTGGAAGATCCAACTTGTTGAGGTGCTAAGTGTGCAAATACAGCAACAGCTTCTATGGGCTGTATTCCAAGTACTTCACTACTCCACAACAAGCTCTCTTTATAGATTTATGATCTGAATTGATGGCTAACCTTTTCCAGTTGTTACTCAATAATTTCAAACATGAAGTTGGTCCTGTCTCTTCACCTTGTCCTGTCATGTTACAAGACAAACTGTTCTCTTCAGGCCCGTGAAATATGAGATGATTGTAGCATCCTCTGGGTAAGCAAGATGGCTGAAAACAACCATGACCATGTGCTGTAAGCCTTCCAGGCACAAGACACTGACTCGACATCTTGTACTTGACCCACTGAGATCAGGAGACCATGTCACAACTGCCACTGGCCCTGCAGTTTGGTACTCAGGGCTTTGCTGTCTTTCCTAATGCACACACAGAGTTCTTCCTTCCATACCTGGTAAGAGGTGTCTCCTTCACTCCTCTCCCTCATTATAGATGTGTGATCCTAAAAGTTGTGGTTTATAAGCATGGTCAGGTCAGGTCCTCCACTAGGTGTTGTAGGGACAAGGATCTTTACGTGGATACCAAGGTTGCGGGTTCAATCCCTGTTTGGTCCCCATGTGTTGCCTGATCTAGTTGAGAGGCGTCTCTGCCCATGACAGGGAAGTTGGATTAAATGATCTCTAAGGTCCCTTCCAGCCTAGGCCATTCTATGATTCTATGATTCTATGATTCTATGACTCCCTCTCAAAACCATCTGGGACTACTAATATCAGCCTTGCTTGATCAACCACCTTTGGAATTTCAACACTAATCTCTCCTGGCCTCTCTGACTCTTGTCTCAGGAAATCATGTCAGTTTAATGTAAAAAGATGACCTGGACAGAAAGGTTGGGGATCCCTGTGGAGAATCGAAAGACGTGACTTTCCCTTCCCTAAAATCACTGCAAAATTAGCTGGCACACAGGTGGCTTAGAACGATTTCTCACTACAAGTCCTTCATGATTTTAGATATACAGAAATATTAGAGATAAAGTCAAGCTTTTTCTGACTATGAGATTTTAATTTCAAAGGGACCACTGAAAACTTAACAAGGTAATTACCCAGACTGAAGAAGCGTATTCCTTAAGGAACACAGACACCCATGGTTTCCACTCTTTTCTCCCTAGTGTGGCTTGGTCTTTAGATCCTTTAACATGGATGGTTACAGCTGCCATCCATAGACTAGCTGGGACTGTGGCAGGGCCATTACTCCTCCTCTGAATGTACAAAATAGTTTTACTTGCCTCTTCAAGCACTTGCTCAAAGTGCAATTAACTTAATGCACAAATTTCCTTCTACTAAGGTTTCTCTCATTTCTTCATACATAACTTGCCACATCTCCAGTTGGAGCTCTCCTCCTTCCTCCTGGTAACTTTGGGTCTGAGTTTCATGCTGTGACTTCCTGTATTCATCTGTAAGATAAGCAATCCCTTCTCCCACTCCAGCTACTTCTTTAGGCCCTTTAGGAAATACTAAGGAACACGTTGCTTCCTTGTTCCCTACTTTCACAAAACCATAGGGTTTTTCTTAAATATCCGCTCTGGCAACCACATCACCACAGGAGCTGTCTCCTCCTTGGCTCTGACCTCAGCTCCTTTGGGTAGATCATTACATCACTCTCCGCTATAACCCACCAAATGCAAGGACCTACTCACCTTGTGCTGTAACTTCTTGCATATAGTGTGAGTCAAGGGGACACATGCAGCCATGAGAAAGACCAAAGAATCTGCCACATTTACACACTCCAAACTTTAAAAAGTTCCTGAATAGATCTTCTGCCAGACGGACCATACATTTTATGATCTTCACAAAATAAGCCAAGAGTGATACTTCTGCCTAAGGTTTCTGATACCTGCACATAAAATTTCTCGTCAAGCCCAAGCAGAAAGGATAAGTTGTGTTTGCTCTGCTCAAGCTTTGCAGAGCCGAATTTCCCTTTTGCCAAGAGGGACCAACACTGAGCATTTTGCTCAAGAAAACTAGATGGGCAAATCTAGAAAGAGATGGGAAAAGAGGCGTACAGCTCAAAATTAAGCCTCAAGCTTAATTATGCCCTCCAGTAGCTATACTCACAGTCCTTTGGACTTCTGTCTATCACAGATGTGTTAAAAGATCAACCACTTCATTAAGAAGACAATAAAAATGTCTGTTCAAAAGTAAATCTCTGTGTTTTTTCACTGAAGGAGACATTGCTTTGTACAGCTCACTATCCCCACAAGCCAGGAGAATTAAACCAGGAAAGAAAAAGAAGAATCTAATACAAATGTGACAGGTAGAAAAAGAAGGGAGAAAAATTATGAGCTCTTTAACTGATAAATCTGTCGTAAGACACAATAACTTTTGCAAAAGATTAATAGTTTTACTCTGATCAATCATTATGCATAGGCAGCTGTTGGAGATTGAGCCAGGATAAAGCCTATAACTTAATCACTTTGTGGAGAAAAGTGGTGGATAAGGACTACTTTTTAAAGTCACTGGTTTTGAGGTGATCAGTGTAAGACCGTTTACGAAAATCACTCTCAGTAAGTAAAAAAGGTGATTAGAAGTTGCCAAAAATCAGGAGCTTTGCTGGAGTCTCAAACACAAGATCATTTAAAACTAGTATTAGCACATGGGTATATTGGGGCCATTGCAACAGACAAACTTTTGGTCAACACCTTGTTTTTTCTCTGTGTCATATTCTTCGTCCTCTGTTATTTTTTTTAAACACAAGCCGACTCGTTGATTTTGTCCAAAGTACTACCAATAGCACATAAATATTGTTTACATTTCTATAAATGGAACAGTTTATTACAGCAATTTCTGCATGATTGTTGCCCTCAAGAATGTTTTCAATGTCAAAGCAAGAAGGCTTCTGAAATCCTGCTTGAAAGCATTTTCTATTGTCCCTGGAGTATAAAAAGAAAAGGCCCACATTTACTAGCATTTTAATGATTTGATACAGTACTGAAGCTTGGGTCTGAACACTAGGCAAAGTCCAATGACTCTCCCCATTTGAAGCCACATGAAAGTGTGGGGTTATCAAAGAAAGAGCTCCTGACATGCAGTATTAAAAGAGATTAACAAGGTCATGAAGGATCCATCTGCCCATGGCAGGGCATTCCTCAGGCCTGGAGGCTCTGCATCATACCAAGTACCCATCCAGGGACAGCATTCAGTCACCTGACGTTTGACCTTGGATTAATTTTGGATGGCTGTAACAAACTCCTCTGCAATCTCCAGCAACCTCCAAACTGCAGCATCAAAACTCAACCAGAAAAATGCTCGAGCCATCTGGCTTTGCAGTTACCCATACTGGGATATGGGGACAGGGCTAGGGCTCTCCAGAGGTCCTTTCCAAGCCAAATCTTCCCACAACTCCATGAAAACATTGCATTTTTTTCATTCAATCCATTAACATTTGACTCCCTTTCAAAGCAAGCTTCCGTTATGCTGAAAACTTTTTTTTTTTGCCAAATCAACCCTAGAAAATTGTCTATCTGCCCTACCTGTAAAAAAGAATACAACGTTTGACAATTATTTAACTGAACACCTGCTGCCTTATTATAACAGAAAGAAAAGTACTGTGAATTACATGCAACTCTAAAAATAGGAATGGAATGAAGAAAACCCATAAGAAATCCTCTGTGTACAATTTCTGAGAAATACACTCATTATCGGGCTAGAAACATTAGCTGTCAACTAGATGCAACTTGGGTACATACAGGAAAAAACAACTCAGAATATATTCCTCTGAGTATCTAAAGATGAAATTTCCACACCTTGGAGATCTGAATCATATTGTGCTTCCATTTACAAAGCTCCTATCCACTTCAGTAGTTAAGTATGCTCAGGAAGTGCATATTTAAAAAGAAAGATTTTGCCAGACAGGCAAACAGCAGAATAAAATGTTACTGTTTTCCAGTTTGCCAGTAGAGAAGATTGCAGTGGACTGGAGACCCTAATGAACATAGCAACAAGGTAAAAAGTAATAGACAACTTGCATCTTCCGCCACAATCTTCCGCGTTGGTGTTTTGGTTTTTTTCTTATTTTTAAGAGCCCTTGCAACAGAAGTGCCTTCGGACATCTGTTATTTTTATGATCTTTCATAAATTAAGCACGCTATACTGATATTTCCACTTCGATATTACAGTAGACCACATGGTGGTTTCCACCACGTCCTGTCCATAGTCTGCTCAATATTACATCAAATTCATCTCATACATACAAAAGTAAAGAATTAAATCTCTTTCTACAAGGTATTAAAAGTGAGTAAGTCATCTTTTTTTTTTCTAAATTATTTTTTTAGCATAACTAATCTCACAGCTTCCTCACTGTTAGGCATCCAGATTCCCTCTGAAGAACTGATAGAAGCACCCCTTTCCAGCAGACACTGCCTCCTACTTTGCCTTGGCCCGAGTGGGTGGCAGAATAGCAATCCTATTTCTGGGGTTTGTTTCATAACTACAGATATTGAAGCAACAGATTGCAAAAGGGCTTCAGGCATAAATGCCATGGGACAGGTTAGGCACATGGTGGAATAGAAGTAAGGGGAAAGGACCTCGTGCCTGGAAAGCCTCTAGGCTTTCCTCCTATTATCCCTCTTCCTAATTAAAGGTATTACTTCTTACCAGTGTTCCTGTGCCATGTCTGTAGCACTGTTAGGATGACAAGATGATTTGTCAGGTCACTTTTAAAGCAGGGGGTGCCAGTGCCGAGCGACTCGCAGAGCGGGGCTCAGCACTGCCGCAGCTCCGAGAACGCCCGACCGTAGCTCCACTTCCTCACTGGAAAGAGGGAGCAGAGCTTGAGCTTCCTCTGCAAAACACTTGCAGGTCTCTGGATGGAGAATGTTTTCAGTCGCCCTGAGCAGCAGCTGCTGAGAAGTCAGGTTTGAAAATATTTTCCAGATTCAAGCAAATCTGTCAGGGAGCAGGAACAACATACACTGTGTCACCTACTGCAAAGATTTTCTTTAGCAGATTAAACCAACAGACCAGATATACATATATATTATTCAATGCAGTAATTCATCTGCAACACCAGATGAGAAAATTAATTCATTTGCAAAACAGCAGTTTATACCACTCAAAATTTTTAAAAGATGGAGGAGAGGAAAATCTGCCTCTACTTATGAGACTGTCTCGTCACTGCGTTACTGCCATCTAGCATTAAAAAAGAAATAAAAGAAATAAAAATCCCTTTTTTATTGGATGGTAGTACATCAAAAAAGAATCCCATGCCTCACCTTGCGTTCAGGTGCAAGTCACCAAACTCTGTCAGCTCAAGGCTATGAAGTGAGCAGGGTGATGTCCCTTGCCTGCCTCGATCTCATCACCCACATCAGGAGCGGGATCGGGGGAGATGCAGCAGAGCAGGACACAGTGCTGTGGTGCCGCAGGACAGTGACCTTGTGCAACAGCCACATGATGCTACTTTCACACTGTGATCACCAGGAGGACTGATGTCTCTAGGGCAGGCCTGCCACTGTGGCCAGCCTAAAACAGGATGGCGGACACCATCCCTGATTCCCAGGCCAAGCCTGCTGCTCCGTCACTCGTTAAATACTTGTCATGGCCCAACTTTCGCTCACCCCACCGTTAAGCAGCCGGTCCCCTGCCAGGACCGCTGATTTCTCAAAGCAGCCGCAAAGACGCCAGGTTTCTGACATCTTCGACAGGCAAATGCTGTCTGGGCGCTGCATGTGGCATTTGCCTGTGCTCTGTGCAAACTGGAGCAAGTAAAGCAGGCTGGTTTAAATCAGCCAGTCTGTAAGTAAAAAAGAAGATCAGAGGGCACTGCAGGAAGATGATCTGGCTTACACAGTCCAGGTCTTCCCTCCTCTGCTGAGATAAATATTTGGAGAGCTGTGATGTCTCCGTTATTGAAATTCTCAAACAACACTTACCAAGCATTTGGATCAATTTCGTTCCATGTTACAGGAGGGGAGAAAAGAAAAGAAGTTGCTCTGCCTTTTTTCCTTCTCAAATCTCAAAGTAACCTTTTAAAATTAGGCAGAATTACTTTTGTATTTCTCATAATTTTTGAATATTCTTTACCTCCTTAAAAAAAATAATCTAGGTGCATTTTACTAATCAGCACATTAAAAAAGGGAACTCACCCTTCCCAGGTTCCCATAATGGATTTGTTACTCATTTTATCCTACATTCACCCTTCTGGAGGTAGGTTGTCTCTGTTTTCAGGGAGAATGATGAACAAAGGCAGTTATTAAGATTTTGTTACTTATTCCATAAGCATGGGACCAGATTCCCTCAAGGAGACAACAGTTTTTCCATTGTACATCCCACCAAGAAAATTACAATCTTGACATGAAAAAGGAAGACATAAAACTGTCTCACAAAGGGAATGAGATCTGTCTGGTTCCACGTTTTTGGGATAAAGCAACCAATCTATCTTATCTCACGTAAGCTGGAGATCTTGACAGCAGAGCCTTCAAGGAAGAAGATAAATCATAGTGGATGAACCATCCCATCCTGAAGTCAGTGTCTAAAATAGCTGAGATTAATCACTCCCTGGAAGTCCCTGGTTCTCTCCATTGACTAGAGAGGGGGTTCATGTGAGGCATCACAGTAAATAACAGCCTTTTGTTGCAACAGCACAGTCTCATTCAAGATACTACCAAAACACACATTTCCTGCAGCAACTAGAGGGTTTCACCCAGTGCTGCTAGGGAAATTGTGGTTTTATGTCACAGCTGGTCTTGAAGGAGGGTTGGACAGCCACACTTCTGCAGGAACTCCTGCAGGACTCCAGCTGAGTCAAAGGGTTGCTCATCAAGTGGTTCCCTCACAACCCAATGGCCAAAGAAGCCCTTTACTCATCCTTTTATGGGTATAATCTGCACCTCCCATCCCACTGTCCCCAGGCCTCCCTTTCTAGGTAGGCTGTGTGGTGCTCACACCATCCACGAGCTCAGCAGTAGCACTGTCTTTCAGCATGCAGGGAAGTGTTCCTCCATCATTGGGCAGAGATGTTGACAGAAGACAAGCAAGAGAACTACAAGAAATGTTTACTCCATTCACACAGCCTGCACTTGCTGCCTTTCTCAGGTATAAAGAGAGAGGCTTGTAGCTGATCAGAAGATCCATGAAGGAATCTGTTTCTTCTGGAGATCAGACACCTCCCTCTGGTAAGGAACCGGGAAAATTCCAGCAGAAGTAGGGTCACAGGTGGGATATTCCAGGTGTCTGAGGTCAAATGGCTCTGTCAGCTGCTCTGCAGAAGCCTGTGCTTTGTATTCTGGGAAAAAAATGGAAAAAATACGGCATATTCAAACAGAAACACCTGTTTCCCACGGGACCACAAAATCTCTAGGACCGTTCTCCCTCACAGAAGCTGCAGCTCATTAGCAGGGGCAGGCAGCCTTGCAAAGAGGATGCGGAAACACATTAGCAGATGTAACAGCAGGCTGTTAAGATGTTTAAAAACACATTCAGAAAGGTGCTGGTTATTCAAGATTGTTCGCAGAGAAAAAAATAACTCCTCTATCAAAGCCCAAGAGCTGCACCGAACATGCCGAATGCTGTCAGAAATCACGACGTGCAGCACACCGCAGTGTTCCAGAAAGCCCAAACCTTTGGTGGCAGAGTGTGTGCGCAGAGACAGGCAAGGAGTGGAGAGACAGAAAAGACATCTCCTAATTTGACCAGGAAGCAACTGGTAGAAACACCTGTCCTGAACATTCTCTCTCTTTTTTTTTTTTTTGGTCTGTTTGCCTCACTTTTTAATGAAAGTGTCATCAATATGTCAGCAGAGCTTGGACTGAACTACAACCAAAGCAGCAGCACCTTGGGGGGATTTCCCCCAGAGAGATCATCAAATCTGGTGAGGAAGAGCCTCTCCTCAGTGTCAGTGTTGAGGTACCCACTCCCCAACTTGCCCCTCTCTGGCAGTTTAGTCCCTCACACAATACGATGCACACGGAGTTTCTGTCAGGCTGGTAAGGAAGGTGAGACACTTTCATCTGCTCCAGAAATTATGCCCATGCTGACCTCTCCCCAGTCCACAGCACGTACCCCCAGTGCAGGTTCCATGTAGGCAGCCCATATCCCGCCTTGGCCTGTACCCCCAAAGCTCCTTAACCCACATCATGGTGGGGTTTCCCACTGCATTGCCTGCAAGATAATGGGTTTCCCCAGCACACCTCTGGCCGGCTCTGCTGCCCTCTCTCCACCACCTAGGTCTCTTCCAGTTGCCCCACATGGGCCATCCAGACTGCTCACAATGCCTGTCCCTCCCTGGGGCTCCTGCAAAGCACCATTGAGGAAATCACAAAGTAGCACAGACCCTTTCCTGAGGTGCCCTGGCATCGATTCCCCCTTGCTGGGACACAGCACCTGCCTTGGATGCTGAAAACTCCTGCGGTTCAATGGCCCATGGAGGCATAGACTTGCAAAGAAGCAGTGCCAGTCACTCACCTTGCAGAGGAAAACCCTGAACATGTCACCTCTTAGGGGACCTACCTTGGCAGTTAACTAAATGTTCAAGGA
The DNA here is from genome assembly GCF_000703405.1 of Apaloderma vittatum. Lineage (NCBI taxonomy): Eukaryota > Metazoa > Chordata > Aves > Trogoniformes > Trogonidae > Apaloderma > Apaloderma vittatum. Next base: position 12,271 of record NW_009715759.1, on the reverse strand, counting down.
TTACTTTTTTAAATACTTGGAGGAATGACACAGCTCTGTAATCCTGTCCCCACTTCCCTGACAGGTTTTCTTTCGTCTTGAAATCATATCATCCTTTAGGGGATCACACTCTCCCAGGAAGACTGTCCTTATAGGAGAAAAATGTGCAGTGAGACAGACCAGACCAACACCAATCTGTAAAGGAACAGCATACTCAGCACTTTATCAGCTTTTAAAAGCAACACATATTGTTTTTAAATAAAAAGAATAAGAGACTTTTTTAATTATTTTTAAGATCTAGAAGATTTGAGCAATGATTAAGTCAGCCTGGCTAACATTGTTGTCCAGAAAGCATCAGAAAATACATAAAACCGGAACACAGACAGGTTCCTTACCACTAAACCTGCAGACACTTGCATACCAGTAACTTGATTTGTGACAAGTCTCCCTCAGAAGTTTCTAGCAAATGCAAAAGGTTATGCACGCTGAAACATAACACTTTCAATGCAAAACACTACACCACAGAGCATCCCAACATCGTACCCATTGAAAGAGGAGCTTTCCTTGTGGCTGTATTCTGCAAGAGACACAGGAACTGCTTTCTGCTGCCCTATCTGAGCAGATACCTTCTCTGTACTGGAAGGCTTAATAAAGTAAGTTTTGAAGGCAAACACAGGACATGGCAAACCAAATGGAGAAGCAGAAAAATGGAAGAACAGAAGAAAGATGCTTCTGTTCACTGCAGGGCAGATGGGCTAGATGACCTTTAAGGGTCCCTTCCAACCCAACACATTCTATGATTCCGTGATTCTCAGCTGCACAGTGAGTGATGGATGCCACAAGCACCACCGGCCTCAGGAGGTCCATGTAGATCCTGCTCCCACCACACCAGGAAGTAATCAATAGCGCTCGAGACAGAACCTCAAAGGGCTGGGCTGGCAGATGAGCTGCACATGGAGAGATCTGCAGCTGGGGACCCACTCAGACTCTCATTGGCATGTCTGTGGTATGGAGCACACAGCGCACCTCACTCTCAGGCCATATGGTGAATCCAGACCCAAGGAGAGTGTGGGATTTGACTAATAAGAAGTTGAACAAGGAAGAAGAAGAAGAAAAAAATAAAGAGGTGAAGACAACTCACCAGACCACCAGCTTTAAATTAAAAGGAGATAGATAACTGAATAATAATTCTATAGTCAGATTATGGCAATGACATGAAATTCTGCTACTTGTGTAAATACAAAGAGAGTGCTAGAATAAATAGCTTCTGAAGAACGGGAAACATGGACTGATTTTCCAGAAGATCTGAGTTTATCTTCTAGCTATAGCCTGATGATAAAGTAGAAGTAGTGGAAAGACTATCACGCTGTTTTGAGTCTCTCCATATCTGCTCACTAGCAAATAAGGAAACAATTTAACCGAACACAGGCCCTTCAGTTTATGCATACAGGGGTAACCTATATGGAATCTATGCATTGCAGAAGGAGTTGTTCAGCAACGTCGGGGAGAAGCAGCCCTGTTCTACGCCAGCATCAGATGCCGATTCATTCACCAGACTGGTGAGTACAGAGTAAGAAGTCACACCTGAGCCCTTACACTTCCACCAACAGCCAGAGGCTGTGCTCCTCTGGTCAGTGTTGTGTCCTGCACATTCCTTCATGCCAAAAAAAAAAAAAAATAGTTTTCCTTTTCTTTTACTAAAGTTTGTCCAGCTGTCTACAGCATAAAACTTTCCAGGAAGACATTTGGTAGAGAGGAATACTGTAACCTCATTCACTTTGTTTGAGGCCACTGTTGCTTTCCCATCCAAATAAGACATGTGCAACTTTTAAATTGGTTAAAAGGAGTTAAATGGAAAAAGTAAAGTAAGGAAAAAATTCACCTGAAAACCTTGGGTGAAACTTCAGCTAATATGAAGACGTGCACATCTTTCTTTTAAGCCATTTAAATCTGGGTCCATGGGGTTCTATGGATTACTGTAGCACCCAAATTTTTCCAGAAAAGTCAGACAAGTTTACCACAGTAATTAAGCTGTCTACCATCTGTAAAAGATTTGCCCAGGAGTTTTTCTAATGTTTTTTTCCCCCTGAAATATATTTAACTTAATTCTTTCAACATTTTCCCTATCATTCAAGTCCATATACATTAAGTATTGCAGAGCTGGCTAGATTTTTGAGGGCAACTTTTCCTTCTAAGGATTAGTTGTGCACTGGTGCACTGAAATTTTATATACAGGGTAACACTCTGAATATGAATTATTTCTTGAGGAACACTGCGTCTATTCTTGGGAATGGAGAAGTAAAAACTTTACTGGGAATTTCAGCCAAGGAGCTGAGATTAACACCCTTTATTCTCATCCCAAATGGTGAGTTATTTTCAGAATACTAGACCAAGCTCGAGCTTAATGTCTCCATCACACTGTATAAAAGTGCCCTACAAATAAATACGTGCACTCAGCCAGTGACAATGAAAGACGTGGATCTGAATTCTTTAGCATGTTGGAGAAAGTTTTAAGTTTTCTCAGCAATTTTTAGTGTACTTGGTGGTCCAAGTAAAACAGAGGTTAGGAAAGCTGAAGGGTATTCTTTATGCTTCTCCTTCCTTCTAGCTTGCATATAAACTGGTTGTTCCCAACTGCCTAACACTGGTGGGTGTTCTCACTTTTTTGCTATGGAAACCGTATTTTTAATGTAACTCTCTGAATACAGATTGCTTATGTGACAAATAATCGACCAGTGTACAGCACGTTATTTTCTCTCCCTGAACATTTATGCTTTTACTGCATCTTTTGTTCTTCCATTATATACCCAAATATTGAGTCTCCTAAAATAACTTCTGAAAAGCAACCCATGAACAACTAAAAGGCAGGAAGGTTGGGGGCATCACCTTGCTCTTGACACATAGATGTGGCATCCCCTTTGGAGCCCGACTTTGACAAAACTGGGAGCAATTTTATGCTGCTTCTGTGACTCTGCAGAAGCGTTAAGATCAGGTCAGGCCTTAGAAGAATTGAGAATAGGGAACGGAGTTTTAACCATACCTAATAAATGACTATGTAACTGAGAAGAGTGGCAATTACAAGAAGAAATAGCATAGGGCATTTAAAATCCTTGCGTGACAAGATCTATCCATAGAATACAAAATGTTCCTTTGCTCTCGAAAGAACAAACTGAATTATGTGACAGTGATTCTGTGTAGTTAAAAATCATCCATCGGCCTCAGTGGTTTTATCGCTGATGCTTCGCATTTATAAATAAAATGTAATGCTCCTGGTTTCTTCTTTCAGTTTCTTAACACGTGTTTTTTCTGTTTCCGAATTTCATTTGAATGATGAAGTCCTATGGACATGTCATCCATTTCCTGGAAGGTACCCAAAATCACAGAATAAGCTGATCACAGATCACTGACTAGTCTTACCACGCTTGCTGGAAACACCAAGGCAGCAAAACACCATGCACAGTCTTCAAGCCAGGACTAAAACCCCAAGCACCACACAGCAGCGCTCACAAACCCTCGTGGCTGCAGGGCTCCTCACCCTTCCTTCCCTGTGCCTCTCATCTGACCACGTGGCACCAGCCTACACCTCGTTGCAAAGTACATCCCGTCCTCCTCCTGCTCGGGGGCTGCCACCTCCGCTGTCCTCCACAGCTGCCAGGTGCAATCCCTCCTGCCACCCCCCTCCGCCAGCCTGAGAGACTTGGCTTCGGGCTGGCCATGCTTGGCTGACATGGACTGGAATGGCCATGGCCCTGCTAGCCAAGCCCACCAGCTGCCAGGTTTGGGGCGGCTAGATCGCTCTCCCTTTGGAACCACCACTCATCACATCTCCGGCAGATTTTACTGTCACTGGCCCGTTTACCATGAGGTAGCGTCTCCGAATCGCAGGTCGTGTGCCACAGCCGTACAGGATGGCAAGCATCAGGGTTGTTATTTTTTTTACAGGCTGAGTTTCAAAGCAGCAAAGAGAGAAGCACGACATATGTTTATTTTTTGGTTGGGATGTTGAAAGCCACCCAAACAACACATCGAGCCCTTTTCGGCTAAGCCTCTGTATTCGTGTTGAATACACGCACTTCATGCTACATCTCTGCTGCAAATCTACAGCACTAAAACGAGATGTCTGTCCACCCCACTTTACACACATTTTAAAAAATATTGCTGCTATTTAAAGTAGCCTATGGTAGGCACTAAAAATAATAATAATAATTGACAGGGCGCAATGCATTCTTTCCATTAGAATTTTTTTACAACCCGTGGGCCCAGTGCTGCTCACACTGAATAGGACCCACACAAACATAGAGCAAAACCGTCAGAGAGGCCCTAAGCCCCTGGGAGCTCTGCAGCAGAGCCTGAGCTCTGAAGCTGAGTCAGGACAAGCTCCTCCATTCCCCAGGCTTAGCAGTAGGACTGAAAAAGACATGAGAAAAAGGACAGCTGTAAAGATTGGGAATAGCACAGGGAACCAAGGGAAGGGATTGGGAAAAAGGTGGCCAGGATCTACACCAAGAGGAGGCCCATAGCCCAGGGCAGGCAGGGCCACACATCCTCCCGCCCCGAGTCACCTCATTCCCACTGCTAGGTGTGTCTCCATCCTCAAAAGGTGCAAGGGGCACAAGTCAACACCTGCACTGCCAGTCTTCCACCTCCTGGGGTGAGGGAAGAGGGTTCACGATGCCAATGTATCTTCTTCTGGGCCTGGGAGTGCACGCCCTCCCTTGGATGTCTACTTCTTTCCCTGGCAGCATCCTCAAAGCTGGCAGCTGCTCACAAAGCTGTGGGGATAAAAGTGTCCCTCTGCTGCATGTGTCTTCTTGGCTCTGCCTTCTCCTATCTAAACCACAGCAGTACAGACTACAAAAGCCCAAGCGATTCTTTAGCAAGCCTCTCTAACATCCCAAAGCTTCAGAGATGGTATTTCTGAAATAGTTTGGCAATAGGTTTCCACTAGGTCACTGCTAAAGTATTAAGTCCAGGCCGCAGAGATTTGATCAGTTTTCACAGATCAGGCTCAGGTTCCCTCTGGCTGCAACCCCTACGCACCCTCTTCTTTCATTCACTTATTTATTTGTTCATTCATTTGTTTGTTCAATGAACACGGGGTTTCCTTTTCTTAGTCACTTTTCATAAGTTACTTCTTAAAATTATCCCACAGCTTCCCAGGGGCCTGCCAAAGTCAGATGGCAACTGCAAGAGCACCACTGGCAGCCTCCCCAGCAAGCCCAGACATGCATCGGCCAGGCGGCCGGCTCTGTCGGTCACCAGTGCCACATCCATGAGCCCCCAGGCACCTTCTCTGGGGCCCCACAGCAGCCCTGTAGGAGTTCAAGAAAGTGGCCGTCCGTCCCCGACTTGTTTTCAACAGTTCTGTGGACACCCAGTCTCTGCTGCTTGGTTGGCAATGGTGTAAATGGCTCCATGGGACACAGCACATAACAATATTTGGTGTGACACGATTCTGCTAGGATGCCTTGGTGCTGTTTGTCCACCTGTCCTAACAGCTGAAAATCCTTCAGAAGAAAAATAAATATCCTTAATAGCACTTTATTAAAGCAGCTCTGGTCCATACATCACTCTAACTTGTGTAAGGAGGTGCTGTGACCAAAAGCCACAAAAACACAACCACAAACAAAACAAAAGTTTGAAAAAACAGGTTCAGAGCTGTCTTTGCCTTACGATTCCTCCTGACAAGGAAGGTGCTGTACACCAAGCTCCTCCGAGTGAATGCTGCTTCTCTTCCCCACTGGGACAGGCTATCAAATGTATTATCTCTCCTAAGACATCCACAGTCACCTTCCTCCTGGTTTCTGAGAACAATTTGTCTTCTTAAAGATCCCTTTCGAATGCTTTGTACTGCCTAAGTATGATGAGTACACTTCCAACCTCAGGCTTGCCTTCTCCCAGGGGTGCCAATCCCCTTAGATACTTTCTGCAGATGCCCAAAAGATCTGAGTGGGCCCTCCCCAGCTTTCCAAAACTTGTCACTCACTTGTAGATGTTAGGAGTGATTCAACAACCATGTGACTGACTCACACATCTCTTAGAGTTAGGGTTCACTGACAGTAAGTGCAGCTGCAACATCCTTATATCCAAGGACAGACCACCCCTGAGTCACTTTCCTTCCCTTGCCCTTGTGCCTTTGTTGATACTGACACTATTTGCTGTGGGCTGGACCCTCACAGGAAGGAGACACATGACTGGTGCTTTACTCCACTGTGCAGAATAAGGAAGGGCTACACAAATGCAGAGTGCCACCTGCTATACCTCAGACCAGATCCTGTTTTGCAAGAGTCGTTCTTTCAGCTCTGTGGAGCCACCCCTCTTCTCCACCACGGGAAGGTCCCAGCTCAGAAAGCACTCAGACTGTGCCTACATCAAACAGCACCCAGGGAAGACGCGGTGAGACTGAGGGAGCCTGGAGGAGCAAGGAACTGTGCGGTCACCACAAAGATTGTGCTCCTAAAAACAGAGGGATACAATCAGGGGAAAATTAGGATAAACCAACTTGTCTGAGGGTCTGTAGGGAACGCCTGGTCAACAAAGCCTGAAGCTCAGCTGCTGATCCTGCCCTTCCCATTAGACCTTCTTCTGGTTGAATGTCCTGTCCAGAAAATCCAACTACTAATGCTGGTTTTCCCCCTCTCTCCTCCACTCTGTCTACACCCTGTCATTTTAATGGACTTCTAGTCTCTCTATATATATCCTGCCTATAAATTCCCCAATTCTCCAGACAGCTACATTCTGCCACAACCTTCAGTGGTCTCTGCTAACGGCCCCCAGCTGCCAGGTTAGTCACTCCAAACTTCTCACCACACCTGGAAAAGCAACAACCAGAAGTCCTGAACTGAGGCAACCTCTGGAGGTGCCAACATCCCTGCCAAGCCTAAAAGGACAGCACCCGCGTCAGGGAAAACCTGGTGCTGAAAATTACCTTTTGCCACTTCAACTCAGAATTCATTCCTCATGCACACCACAAAATTTGCTCACCAGGTGCAGGACTGGTTGGCCTGTGGGGTGTGAGTGCAGCAGTTACAGCCCAAAACATAAAGACGCATCCTGCTGCAAGGCTGGGCCTCAAGAAGGTTTGCGTATTAGTTTTCTACTTCTCGGTGTGCACCTCATTCACTTGGAGGGACTAAATAACCATTTCCCAGGTTTTACTGCTATCCCATTTGCATGTGTGTTCTGCTCTGCATCTAAATTTGTAGGACATTCAGGTTAATTAACAAATGTATCACAGACCCATTTTAAAATGGAAAATATAACTAGAGTCAATGCGAGCTTGAGTGCCCAACCCTAGATCATTTGGCCAAACACAAAGTTCTTATTGATCTCACCAATACTAAAGGGAATTTGAGCAGGAAGACAGTAGCAACAATTTTAAATATTGGTTGCTTCTCTAGGATGTGAGTAATCATAAATTCGACACTTTGCAGCAAGGAAAAAAAACCAAAATAATTCTATAAATCAGCCTAATATGCCTTATCATAATAGGTATGCAGAACCATACTTGCACATAGGCTGGAAGCTGGCTATTTGAATTCATGTATTATTTTCAGTGTGAGTAAAATTCCTGTCACTGAACAACAGGTTATTTATTTTCCCCGCTCCAAGTGGCAAAAGCATATAATAATTTTTTTTTCCATTTTAAATTTATTTTCTGTACGAATTCGCCAAATTCATTTTGGGCACAACTGGAAATAGTGCACTTATGCCAACAGCAGTGTTGCTTAAAAGCATAAGCCGTAAAACCAAAAATCCAAAGCACACAAAATTCTTGGTACAAACATGATTCTGTACTACAGAAAACAAAACATGGCTCCATTTTCAAATGCTACCAAAAAAAGAAAAGCTTTTGACTCGTGGATGTGCGTTGTAAACAATAATCTCATTTCATGAAGAAAATGTCCCCGCAGGGACCCAAAGCTGAACTTAGAGCAGAGGAGCAGGGAGCAAATGCTGGGGCCTCACTCAGCAGTGCCGCTTCCTTGTTGAGGGGCTCCATTGCGTTAAATATCACCAGAGAGACACAGGGGTTTAAAGCAAAGCAGCAAGTACAGAGCGCTTAAACTTGTACGACGTGGCAACACTGCCCTCCTGCTTCCCAGCGATTGCTGCCCTTTCCTGATTTTCAACATAGCTTGGGCCAAGAGATGTCCAGGGCAGCTTCTCCCACCACAAAAGTGATGAGGGACCTACTCTGTGTTTCCTTCAGTCTATTCAAACCTCCTTGTGCAGGCACAAAGACACATCTCGCTAGGGAAAAGAGGATAATAAAAGCTCAAAACTTTTATTTCATGGTTTTCTCGGGGAGAATACAGGCAGCTATAAAAATCATCTCAAAATCCACTGCTTGATTTCTGGATTCAGCTTCAGGTATTATAACTCGGCTTAATGCTTTATAACTGAATTGACAGCAAATAATAAAATTCTAATTAATTCATCTCAGAATTGAAAATGGATTATATCTGCTCTTTTCATTAAGTTAAACACAACGGAAAAGGTTTAAGAAAACGAGAAATAGATGGTTGGCTTGGATTAGACTAATCCTGCTCTTTTTGCATCCAGTATTTGTGAGGTGACAGGGAGGGAAAGATGCAATACTCTAACCCTGGACAGATTAAAGTTAAAAAAAAATAATTAATTGAAATGTAATTTAAAATATTAATCCCCATGATCTGTTCCTATCGAAACAGCCATCCTCTACAGGCCAACAGACAGGTCCCACTTCTGGCACAGTCAGGTGACAGGCCCTGCAGCCAGGAGTAGCTGCTAACACTGCTCCAGGGAACAGGTGAAGCCTGAGCACCCAATAGGGTGACCCCGAAGGTTAATTTAAGCCAATGATGATGAGGTTAACTACTGTAAAGTAAAACGATGGAAGCCCTGGCTTTTATTTTGTGTAATACTTTACGTGAGCCTCTGCACTTTTTTTTTCCCCTTCCAGAAAGAAAAACAAGCTGAGATGTGCAAATAAAACAAAAAAACTAGAGGGAAGGAAGGAACAGCTTGCAAGGCAATTGTGAAAAACAAACAGTAGCAGTAATGAGGACGGAACAGAAAATGCTTCACAAAGAGAGGACGTGGGTCAGGATTTAGAAAAGGGTGGAAAGACTCAAAAGGTGCAGGGGAAAAAAAAGCTTGAAAAGGCTTACTGAACGCAGGAGGTGAACAAGACTGAGTAACAAAATGAGAACAAGGAGATTTACAAAGAAAAAAATTCCCATTTCTGAGTTCCTATAGATCAGGCTCTGGTACTGCTGCTGACAAACCTGAGCCCCTGGTGTTCCTGCATCCCAATCTCCCCCAGACTTCTGCTCCTCTGAGAGTGCAAAGTTGCCTGTGCCCTCCCCTCAGTAGTCCCATAAATATTTACATTTAAAAGGTAAAGGTTTGCCTGGTAGAAATTGTCTGTGTGCTGTATGCCTTAGGAAGGATGTTTCTGCTTCCAAAGGAAAAATAGAATAATTAGAAAAAGCAGATGTAGGCACTAGTCTTGCCTTCTTTGTCATCTTAAAGCCCTTACGGTTTTCTGACTTGCACCCAAAACATTACCAATTTGTGGATCCCCAAATTATCCACTTGAGCACTCTCTCTCCTTTAGCTTCTCTCATCATTGACCTGACTGAAACTTTTTTCAGTCACGAGCACACTCAGGAACCAACACGGCCCCGCTCTCCGCTGGTGCAGCCCCCAGCCCCCAGCAAGCGCACGCCCTCCAGGAGCTCCGTGCAGGCATCACCAACACCTCTCACCCTTGTGAGAGTCTCTCGAGGGGAGAGCTGCATGTGCAACACCATGTTTTCCTTTGAGAAAGCCTGGGGAAGAGGAGCAGGGTCCAAGAGTTCTGCTTGTGCATTGATTCCTCCATGTTCACCAGCATTTTGCACCCTCAAGCACCACAGTTGAACGGTCCGACAGCTACTTTCATTTGAAGGTTACTACTCAATTAGCATTGATCTGCACATTTGCCTCATGATGGCTATCACCTTCTAGGCTTCCTGTACGTGTTAGGTTTTCCTGACGTGTGGCATTACTTTGATGCCTGGGAGCTTGACTTGGTTCTGCACTCGAAGGTCATGCAGAGTGTTTTTTCAAAGCATCCTTCAAGCCAGCTCCCTGACAATGACAAATCTTGGTTTATTGCCTTTCCTAAGGCCTCACAGCATTTCCTAACAGACGTCCTAGTGGTATCCTCAAATCCATCACTCTTGAAGCCAGATGTAAAGTAATCACGGAAAGCTGTATACAGCCATCAAACCATACGAACGGTTTTATAACTACTGGCAACCCACTGAACATTAAATATTGGATTAACATTCAACAGCTCTGCTGGTGCTTCCTGCACTTTGGCAGAAAGCTCTCCCCACTCTGTCGTATGCTCGCAGAGTGGGCTACAACTCTCTTTCAGGAAAAATCTCAAAATGGAGGGCTTCACTTGGGCTACGCCAGACTCACAACACACAGACAGCGGGAAATGAAGCAACGCAACAGGACCACAGGCTGGGAGATGAGACTGCTGGTGCTTTTCAGCCTCTGTGAAATCAGTCTGCAACTCTTTGCTTATGTGGCTGGCCCGGGGTTAAACACGTGTTTGGTTTACTACCAACCCAAACCTTCCCTCTCACTCTCCTCCTTTCAAGCCCCTAAGTGAGAACTGCAATCCCTTTGAGATCAAGACTGGTTTTCCTGCGTGCAGGAACAATTTGCTCTGAGACACGGTTCCTGGTGTCCGCACTCCAGGTCCAAACACCACCTCCTGCCTCTTTTTAAGCAAGTAGCTTCCTCAGCTCTGCAGCCTTTATCACTGTCTGGCGCCAGATCAGGTGCCTTGTGTGAAACCAAATCCGTCCCTGGTGCGAGGGGCTGCAAGATTGTGGGCACTAACCTGACCCTGTTGTGCCCAGCTTCTACCTCCACAAAGGACGGGCAGGTGAGCTGCCACAAATGTGGACAATCCTGCCAGCATAGGTCAGGCACTGCTGTCGTCCCCTGCCTGCTATTTTAGTACACATCAGGGCAAAATAAACAGACAGAGCTCAAACTCGGGGGGCAGATGCCCGATCCTGGAGGGTTGCCAGGTGAGTACTGTTGCCTGTGCACACGCGCTATTTTACATCCAGACGCAGGCTGCACCATTTTTAGAGGCAGAAGGAGACTGACTGATGGGCTCCAGCACACAGCCCAGCGGAACATGCCAACAGACCCATGACAGGGGTAATCACCATGTTTAAAACACCATTTAAAGAAAGGTAACCTGTCAAGTTTGCTTATGTTGTAAGGGTCAGCCCCAGAGGACTCCGGCATATTTCCAACACATCTAACTAATTGTAGTTTACATTCATTTCACTCTCTATTAGAGGTGCTCCACTTTCCAGGAAAACTAATTTGATCTGCAGCACTTGGCCAGCCAAAGCTTTCTGCACGAAACCTGAGCACCTCTCTTCACTGAATGAGGCTTTGGGTAACCGTCAGCGGAAAACGTGCAGCGCGATCTGTGGCATGTCACCCTAAACACTGCTACACGCCGAAAATAGTTTCGGCTTCCTCCGCCTCGCGTAGTCTGGAAATAAAACATATGGAGTTAGCACGGCCGCTGATTGGATTTTGATTGTTCTGAAATGCTGCCAAGTTTAAAGTGGAGAGTGCGGCCTGAAAGGAAATACAGTAGACACTAGACAATTTATTTGTTTCTAAGCGGGGACCTGGCTGACGGGTCGCTTCGAAGGTGGCTAACAAGAGCAGCATGTTCCCATATGGAAACCATATGGTGAAATCGACCAGGATCTAAAAACACGGCACAGTGTATGTTATCACGACAACAGAAAAAGCAGACCGCTGTAAAACCGGTGCCAATCACAACAGCAAATTGCTGATGGATGGTGCTGATAAATAACAAAAATAGTTAACATACCAGCAGGTTTTAGATAAAATACTGTAGCAGCTGGAGAGGGCAAAGGCACGCAGGAGGCACACTGGGGAAGGCGTCAGGCTGATGCCTGGCGTTACCGGCCACATATATTTGCAGAGCCCTCCTGCTCCTCCCCAACGGCAGTCGGTCCCGCAAAACCAAGGGCCTCTAAAACGCTGAAAAACGGGGGAAAAACCAAACCAACCAACCAAAAGGCTCTGACTTTATTAAGGATACCACCGACTGCATTATCTCCCGAAAGCAACTACACAAAACCGGCGCAAAGCACCAGTGTTACAGCCGGAGAAAACAAAATTTGAGCTCTAAGAGCGCCGCGGCCTTACTCGAGCCCGAACCCCCCAGCGGCGGGCGCGGCCACCAAAG
>NW_009715758.1:16468-19474 GCF_000703405.1 Apaloderma vittatum | reverse complement strand
GGGTTCCAAGCAGGTGGGGATAGGTCCCAGACACTGCTCTGCTTCAGCTCTGCATGCCACATGTGGGTCCAGGTACCTCTTTTGGGGCAGAGCTGCCTGTGGGGCTCACTCTCCGTTGTACCTGCAGGATCCTTGCAGCTTTGCCTGTGGGGAGGCTGGAGATTTGCTGCCTCCACTGGGGGGCCATTGGAAGCCCCCAAAAAATGCTCACCCATGTGAAACCTGGGGTGAGATGGCAGTGCCAGAATCATAGAATCATTAAGGTTGGAAAAGACCTCTAAGATCATCTAGTCCCACCATCAACCCAACATTACCATGACCATTAAGCTATATCCTGAAGTGCTTTCTGAACACCGCCTGAAGAGCTAGGGACATTGCCTAGGGACACTCCCAGCCTGGGGAACAACCACTGGGCTCCTCAGGACAGGAAAGTGGACAGGCTGGGGGGACAAGGGCTGCTGCGCAGGGGCTTGCGTTTTTGAGGCTCTCCCGCCCGGCCTCAGCCCCTCAGTGTCAAGGCTTACACCTCCAGCTCGCTGCTGATGGCTCCTCTGGATTTTTTCATTCTTAATCAAATCACATCAGGTTGTATTTCCCTCCCAAGTCGCCTTCCTGCCGGCTCAGTGGGATGCAGATGCAATCAGCCCTGCACCAGCACAGGTGACGGCAGAAGTCAGCAGCTCGGGCAGGTCCCACTCCACAGCCCGCGGGTGCCCAGGATGAAAGCTGACAGTGGGACATGGAGCACCGAGAAACTGCTGTTGCCTGTGCCCTGATCTGCCCATTGGAAGGAGACCTGGGGTGGTCAGGACTTGATAAGCAGCTTGTAAAACCAGTTGGCCTTCTTCTGTCCCATTCTTCAGGAGAGTTGGGGCTGTTCAGCCTGGAGAAGGCTCCAGGGAGAGCTGATAGCAGCCTTCCAGTGCCTGAAGGGGACCCGCAAGAAAGCTGGGGAGGGACTGCTTACAAAGGTGTGTAGTGGTAGGATGAGGGGCAGTAGTTTTAAACTGGAGCAGGGTAGATTTTCATCAGACATTAGGAGGCAATTCTTTATTCTGAGGGTGGTGAAACACTGGAACAGGTTGCCCAGAGAGGTGGTGGCGGCCCCATCCCTGGAGACATCTAAGGTCAGGCTCGATGGGGCTCTGAGCAACCTGATCTTCTTAAAGATGTCCCTGCTCACTGCAGGGAGCTTGGACTAGGTGACCTTTAAAGGTCCCTTCCAGCCCAACACATTCTTTGATTCTATGATTCTATAACTGGATTTCATGTGTTCTCCAACAACAGCTCCCCTTTCTGTTCCTCCAGCCACCACCGGTGTCAGTGCTGGCCAGAAGTTGCTCATTGCATGGGTTGTGCAAGCTGTTGCAAGATGTCCTAGACCCCCGCTGCCTCTTCTGGGTTCCCCCTCTACCCATTAAAACAGCCATCTTTCAGTGCTTGCCAGGGCTGGCAGACATGAAGGGCAAGGTGTTAATGGCCCATGCACACCTCACTTGGAGATGTACATGAGCCACACGGCTTTGCAGGAGGTGGCAGTACCCTGGGAACATGCTGCTTGTGTCAGATACTGGCTACCAGTCCCCTGCCAGTTAACACAGTTGTGCTCCAAGCTGGGTGCTGCCAAGGCACCAAGAGGCTCTTCTGTACGGTGCTGAGCCAGCCAGCACCATGCCCAGCGGTGGTGGCACCGGTGCCCAGTCTACCCTGAAGTCCTGGCGGGGCTGGAGCATGCTGTGGGTGTCACCGATAGGAACAGGAAAATGAGCTTATGCAGCTCCTTTGGTTTCTGAACCCGAAGGGGTGAGCTGGGCTCGGCAGGACCCACCAGTCCCGCTCCTTGTGGCTGTGGGACCTTCCCCATGGGGTCTGTCCTCAGGACATGGCCTAGTACTTGGCTGCAGTACACGGAGTGCCGACGTCTCTCACTTCTCACGTGGTTTTACCCAAACTTGTTGCACCCGGTGCTTCCCCAAACCTGGAAGTCCCCCTTGGAGTCACCGAAGGGTATGTGGCTCTTCCAGCCTAAACACATGGGGAAATAAAGGGCACTAAGTGTGCCTTTAAATAGCCCAGGAGGACAAACTCTCCTGGGAGGAATGCTCTGGCTAGCCTGGTGGAACATGCTTGTGGCCGGGGGCACAGGGGGACAACTGGGCAGGGACAGCCCCTCGCCAGGAGGTCAGGTCAAGGTTGGGCATCGCCGCAGTGGGGTGCCTGCTGTGCTGTGGCTTGGCGCCACGGGAGCAGAGCTGTGCAAGGAGGAGGGACGTGTGTGCCAGGCCAGGGTCCTGCCATGCCTGGGGCTGATCTGCAAGGCGGCAGCAGAGCCGGGCAGGCAACCTGCCTGCTGACCTGTGAGGGGTTGGGCACAGGCACAGCCGGGCTGCCGGAGCCGCCTGCCAGGCAGCTCGGATTGTCCAGGAGCGGCTGCTGCACTCCTGTCTGGGCTGATTCATATCCTGGACGTGCAGGCATTTGGAAAGTGTCCACCCATGGGGTGTGACAGTACACAGCCGTGTCCCCACGGTGCAGAGCAGCAGCCTAGCTGCATGCTGGGAAGCAGGATGATGGCAGCTCGGGCTTGGCTCTTCCCCACTTTGTGGGGTGTGCTGGTCCCTGGGGACACGGCAGTGGCTGTGGACAAGGTAGGGAGCAAAGCACATCTCCAGGTGGGGACACCTGGATGTCAGGGAGGATGGCGGCATGCCCAGGTGTCAATGTGCCATTGGCTCTGCAGGGACACCCAGGTGACAGGGAGATGTGAGAGGATAACAACTGCCAGGCAAGTCCCAAGCCCAGGCTCCCAAACCCAGACCCATCCCCTCACCGTGGGGTGTCAGAACAGGAGCAGAGGTGCAGCGAGGCTGCAGTGAGCAGAGAGGGAGAGGAGCGGGGGGACACAGCAGGAGCAGGGTGGCTGCCCTGGCCTGAGAGGCATAGCCAGAGCGAGCAGAGCGGTGCTTGCAGGAATAGTGCTTGAGTTCACCAACACTGACAGGCTGG
>NW_009715758.1:10871-16385 GCF_000703405.1 Apaloderma vittatum | reverse complement strand
TCTGCAGCCCTGGCACACTGGCCCTTGGCAGCCAACAGTGTCCCTGCTCACCGTGTCACCAACCCTGATCAGCACCGAGCTGCGTGGCCTGAGCCCCGCTGAGAGCAGCCCCGGGGCTGCGAAAGGGGAGCAGAGGTGTGAGCAGCAGTGCTCGCTCCAGGCTTGTGTAGCCGGCACCTGAATTGTCTAATAAAGTGTGAAATTGCTTTCACGCTCTGCTACCTTTGCTGAGATGGACTGTCATTACAGCCCCCCTCTTTCCCAGCTGGCAGCTGGCTGCTGCTGCTGTCCCTGCTGTTGCGGTGCTGCCAGATGAGCCCTTGGCTGGAGCTGTGCCTGGCACGGCCCCGCAGCATCGCTGTGCCAGGGGCTGCCGGGTGGTACCTGCCCTCCCAGGAATGAGCATCCCTCCCTTCCTCCCCAGGCTCTCCGTTGCGTTCACACCATGTATAAGCACAAGCTGCTGCAGGTGCATCACTGTGCACTGGGGTAAATCTCTGCCATGGCACTGGGGGCTGCAGACCCTCTTGCTTTCCCCCCCATCAGATGTCCTGGGGGTGCAGGGGTCACCTCAGGTCCGACCCCTGCCCTGGGGCTGTGCCATTGACAAAGCCCTGCCCTTTCCCGGGCAGGGCTGATGAGGAGTGTGCCCATCAGATACAGCCTGCAAGGAGATAGGGCTCCCTCCGGCTGTGCCAGGAGCACCAGGAGCCACCTCAGACCCTCGCTTGGGTGACAGAGGACTCCCACCTTGCCGGGGACAGAGGGGCAGCCCCGTTACCCCTTGCCAGTGGGGGAGTAATTGCTCCTGAACCACCTGGATGCGTGCAGAAACCATTCTCCAGCCTTAATAGTGATAATCAATCATCCTGCTCTGAGCAGGGGTTGTGGAAGGCTTTCCAGGGGTGGGGAAACATCAGGGCTGGTGAGGGGACTGTGGTACCAGCGGGAGGGCTCCCTTCAAGGGGACACAGAGATCTTTTTTTCTTCCCTGCCGCGCTGTGCACCGAGAGGGCAATCCGTGCCCAGGTGCACCCTGCAAGGGGAAGGGACAGATCCTCGATGCTGGCACTGTGCCGGTGAGCCTGGATCTGTGCAAACTGTGATTTCGAAGGCAAGACAGGGCCAGCTGGAAGCCCAAGCCGTGCACGGGGCACGGGATGCTCCCTGCCCCAGAGGGTCTCATGTGTCCCTGTACCAAAGGGCTGGACCCAAGCGCTGGGGAGTTGCCAAGTGGGGCCCAGGAAAAGGAAACGTGTCTGGGATTTCTGCAGGGTTCAGGATACTTTGCCCCAGGGAAATAGTGCCATGTTTTTCCAACCACTGATAAAGTTAAACCCTTGATCTGGTTAAAGATTTAGCCCACAAGGCAAGCCTGGGTAGGACAACAATGCTGTTAGTGCTGCTGACTTGGTGACACTTGCCTAGGCAGAGAGGACTAAGTCCTCTGCTCCCCTGCCTGTGGCTCAGCTCCACTGTCAGAGCAAATCCCCACAGCCAGATGCCACCATCCCTGGCCCACATCCAGGCCCCTGCATGGGCAACAGAGCTGGAGCATACCCAGGCGCTGAGCTGAGGCTGGGCAGGCAGATGGCATGCAACCAGGGAGGGCAGCATCCCGCCAGGACATCTTTCTTCAGTGTAACCTTATAACCTGCACCCCCCCTGCTGCAGCTCGGCCCAGTGCCACCAATCAGGGGGGCTTCATGCCACTGGGAAGCCAGCCTGGCCCTGACGTGACATGAGTCAGCTGGAGTGGCAGGGAAACGCTGCCCGCTGCAAATAGCTCGGCCAGCATCCCAGCCCCCACCCCATGTCTCCTTGCCCTGCTGTGCCCCAGGGGGTCCCCTGGCAGAGACCCCCCAAACTGGTGGTCCCAGGGTGATGTACCCTTTCGCCTGGGGCTTCTTCAGCCCTGTGGCACAAAGGGATTTATCCACCTGGCTGCAAAAGACAGGTCCCTGTGGGTTCATACTGTCTCCAAGGTCATTCAGCTGGCCCGAGAACACTCCGAGGCTTTCCAGATCCCTCAGGAACTAAGGAGTGAGTCTGGTGGGGAGGAGGTGCAGGGCACCTTCCTGCCTTCCTGCCAGCTCCTGTGACAGCTGCCCTTTCCTGCTGCCCAGCCTGGCAAAGGGGACAGCCACCCATGGCCGCAGCTCTCCCATGGCCACATGGCGGTGTCCTCATGGTGACTGAACCCCATTGTCACAGCGGCACTAGAAACTGCAGAAGCATCCCATATACAACCCTTGACCCATCTTTGGGGGTGCTGGTGCCCCCCAGGCTGGAAAGGCAGCCTTGCCTTGAGCCATTTTGAGCCTGGGGGAGCTCTGCTGATGAGCAGATGGTCTCTCCTGCCCAAGGAGAAGCTGTGTGTGATCCCTGCATGTCACTAGGCACTACCATCATCCCCTGCCATGGCAGGGGGTGGGATGGCCCTGCTCCTGAGCCAGGGGGTTCCTTTCCTCTCCAGCCTGAGCCCCCCAGCCCTGCAGCTCTGGGACCAGGTTTTCCTCATTATACAGGGAGGGCTAAAGGGCACGTTGTCTCAGAGAGCCTTGGCCCCATGGTCTGCAGACACCATAGCTCTGTCTCCTGGGCCAGCTCCCAGCTCAGCTGGCTGCTCACTGGAGGCAGGGTGTGTGCTGTGGTGCTGGGGACACCCTAAAAGCAGCTTTTTGTTGGAGCAAAGGCAGTAGGTGCAGGTGGAAGGTGGGAATAGAGAAGCTCAGGTGAGCACCAAAGGAACGTGTCCCTGCCCACAGGCAGGAGAGGGCAGAGGGATCATCCTGCCTTCTGCAAGTGTGGGATGACTATGGCGGGGTTGCCTGCCAGCATCCTGCTGGGAGGACAGCGCATACCTGTTCTGCCACAGGCCCTTTCAAACGGGCCACTAAGTCAGTGTCAAGAGCCATTTCAAAGCCATGTCCTCACACCAGGCACCCGAGGCAGGAAGGCTGCTTAATTCCCACCTCACTTCCCCATTGCCCGGAGCCATCCCATCTGCTAGGGAGAAACAAACACTGGGAGCTGCAGGGAGAGCCGCTCTCTAACCCAGCAGCGTTCCCAAGCCCTCCTTCATTAGCATTCCTCCTCTCCCAGCCTGCACAGTCTGTTCCCGACGCCCCAAGTGTTAATTGAATTACTTCCCCCAGAACTGCCACAGCTTCAGGGACTTGAGCATCTGCATAAGCCACCAGCACAGCGTGCTCCGTGCTCCGTGCCGGCTCAGCCCTTCCCCACCATCCCTGTGGGATAAGCCAGCTGTGAGGAAGAAAAATGGAGCTGGTAACAGCAAGTCCAGGTTGGTGTGAAGGTGCAAATGGCCTCATCACAAAGACTCACAGAATGAAGGGAATGGAGTCAAAGTGTAAATCAGAAGCTCTGAAGGCTCTAGGAACACCCCAGTAAGGTCTGCAAACCTCCCGCAGGCTGTGCAGGGCTCGAGGTGTCCGGCTGCTGCTAAAGCCATTGCTACGCCCACTGTCAGGTGGCAGCCCATCGAGCCATCCCTCTGAGGCTCTTGCTGGATCTCTACTCAGAGGAGGTGATTTGTGGGTCTAAAATTTGCCTCCTTTGGGCTGCACCCAACTATAGCTGCAAGCTGCACACACGAACCCCCTTTGTGTGCCCAGCCCACATCCTGGCTGGGATTTACCTAAAACAGCCCCAGGGAGGAACGGCTGGGCGGGGATGGAGGGGGGAGAGGGAGAAAAGCTGCCTGGTGTTTGTTTTTACTAATGAAGCCCCATAATCAGATCATTTCAATTTTAATTGTAAAGCCAGCAGGCAGATTTCTGTCTCCAGATGGGACGTGATAGGAATGGCTGAAGGCTGGGCACGTTCTGCTGCTCACCTTCATACTTGGAGCAAGGCAGATGGGAGCAGTCCTGGGGAGGCTCCCACCCTGTCTCGGAAGACCCTGGTCCGCAAGGGCTGCAGGGACCATACAAGTCCCCTTGGGATCATTAAAAAAGAATAATAAAATCCATCAAAAAACTACCTGAAGAAAAAAAAACTAGAGAAAGGGGTTACTTCACCGTGAGCTGTTCCTGGGTAGAGTCGGAGGCACATCAGAACACAGCGCCATGGGAACTTGGGGCTGTGGAGCTGTACCACAACAGTGAGATGCACCAGGCAAGAGAGCCGGCATCCCACCTGCACCAGCCTGGGATCTTGTCTGGTCCAGAAGCCCCCTGCTCCAGGGGATAAAGAGCATCAGAGCCCTTGGGGTCAGGCAGGGGAGGGTGGCTTTCCGGAGCAATTTGTAAATGGTCTGGGACTTAAGCTGGGGTCAGCCCCAAAGCCTCTGCTGCTTCTTTGACCCGGGATAGTTAACCCTGGGGAGGACAGACTGCTGCTGTACCTGGATCTGAACAGGGGAGGTAGGAGCTGTTTTCCCTGCTTTGATTTCCCGGCTCTGTCAGGATACACGAAATCTATTTGCAGCTTCTACTTACTGTCTCATTTTTTGGGTGCTTGGACTTCGGAAAAGAGAAAAATAAAGAAACTAGGTCATTTTCTATTTATTTGGAAAAGCTGAGAGGTTAGCCTTCCAGCTGCAGAGAATTCTGCTCATGTCTCTCTGGGGCTTGAAAAAAATGGGAAAGAGGAGAAACCTGCTCACCAAAGAAAATGTGCATTTTGCCCATTTAGGCTGGGTGGGAGCCGGGTGCAGTGAGATTGGGGTTGCCCTCCTAATCTAAAACAGCTAATTCGAGCTAAACATGTCTGTTTGTTTCTCGTCATGGCGAAATGCAGCCAGGAGGGGACGGGTTGCTCTGGGACTGATTAACACCCCCAGGCTGGGGGCATTCCTCACTGCCCGCCTGCCTTGGCATCACCTGGTGGGGCAAGGGATGGACCAATATGTTTCAGATGGAGGAAGGTCTCCTCCTCATCAGAGAGGTTTATTCCCCCCAGAAGAGGATGAGGTCAGAGAGCCAGGGTGGCACAGCATGATCTGGACAGGTCACACCAAGTATAAAGTACCTAACATTCTTGTTACTGCAATTGCCATGGCCACAAAGGGGCAGAGACCATCTCCTACCAGGGATGGCTGCTTCTGCTTTCATCTCCCCAAACTGCTGCCCTCCTTGTGCCTGCGGTCCAGCTCCCTGTGCGGAGAGCATTTCTGGAATCTCCTGGAATGAATCCAGGCTGGGGGACGCCAGGCACTGAACAGTCACCAGCATCCCTCTGGCCGGGCCTCTTTGCTCTTATCTGCTCTCCCTTTTCGTGCCTGAGTCATCAGAGACAAGAGCATCAAATCAGAAATAAAGTCATTAACTCACTAAGCAAATACAGATGAAAATCCTCACTTTATTTTCTGAAATTGGAGCCCTGGCTCCTTGGGGCTTTAAGTGGCGTCTTCCCTCCTCCTGCCTCCCCGCAGATAGGGCTGTTCCAGCCCCACATGTGTCCCAGGGGTGAGGAGAGGAGCGAAGCACAGGCACCCACCCCACAGGGCTCTGCTTGGCCCAACAGCAGCCAACACTTGCAGTCGATACG
>NW_009715758.1:7104-10828 GCF_000703405.1 Apaloderma vittatum | reverse complement strand
TTTGCCCCCCCCCCACACCAACCCCCAAGACCCCTCCCAGCCTGTGCTCAGGCGTGCTGGGCACATCCAGCAGGATCAACGTGTCCCTCTCCTCTGGCTGCAGCACCCATCGCTGCTGGGGGCATAGCACGCTGCGACCCAGGCTGGGCACATCTCTGGCAGCTCGTGCCTCCCACGGGGCTTCAGCCCCATCCCAGCCGATGCATGCTGATCTGCGCTTTCGCTCTTCTTCCTCTTTGTTTTTGTTTTGTTGGGGTTTTTTTTCCCAATTATATACAAACGGTAATTAAATTGAGGCCACTACACTTATTTGCACTCGCAGCTGTAGTGGGATTGCAGGCAACGTTTTCATCGCCAGCTCTTCCCAGCAGATGCCTCTCTCCGGATGGAAAACCGCGGCGTGCTCACTCCTGCTGCCATTGCCCGACGTGCCGCTGCCTGCTCCCCGCCGGGCCCTCATGCCGGCAGCCTGCCCGGAAAAGCAGGGCTGGGGTTAAACCCAACCAGACCAAAACAAGCGCGAGCAATTTCTTTCTCATGTGAGCGCGCTAGGGGCCAAAAGGCACAGCTAAGGTCCTGCTTGGGGTCCCGTGGCTATGCCTGGGTCACACGGGGCTCACCCAGTGTCCTGGGGGTACATACCTGTCTGCACCCCCGTCCTGGGGGCTGAGTGTCCTTCAGCACAGCGGGTCCAGCTCTCCCACTGTGGAGAGCTGGGCACAGAGGCTGGGGGTGCTGGTGACCGAGGCTCCTGCTGTGGCCCCACACAATCCACTGCGCTGGGGCACGGAGGAGGCACCACAGAGAGATGAAGCGCTCCTGGGTGCAGACGCCCTGCATGAGGAGCAGCCCCCAGGTACTGTCCCCGCAGGGCAGGCCACTTACTTTCAGCAGGTGGGAGGAGGAGGAGGAGGGATGCAGATTGAATGGTGAACTTGCTGGAAGACTAGGTCACCTACCACCCAGGGAAAAAGACCGCGAAAGTGCCTGTGGGCAGCAAAGGAGGGAGGGCATGAATGTGCTGGGAGGGAACAGCTGCTGGGAATTTAAATGACCGCCCGTGAATGCTGGGTTTGTTTTTTCCCAGCCACGGCTGCGCTATGCTCCGGCCAGGCAGCATTTCAAATGCAGCTGCTCACGGGGCTCGTGCCTGAAAATCACGCCAATCTGAAAATCCCGGGGAGAAACTGAGCTTGCGAGGAGCCCTGGCACAGCACCCTGCCCCTGCCCAGCCCTGCCCAAAGCCACAGCCCCGCAGGAGAAACCAGCAGAGCTTTTTGGGGCGGCAGCGGCGGGACCACACGAGACTCAGGCCGGGCTGTCCCTGGGGTCTCCAGTAAAGCTTCCTTCCCCTCTGCCAGAAGGAAGAGTGGTGGAAGGAGAAGAGATGCTCAGGAAGTGAGCGAGGTGTGCTTCTTGCTTTCTCCTGCTCCTTCCTGCTCTCTTCAAGGTCACCTCACCTGATGAGATGCTGCCATGGGGCTGGGGAGCAGAGGCAGGCTTTTCCAGGGACAACCTCGGGGTGAAGATCTCAACTTGGCCACCAGCCTGGGACATGGGATGCTGCCTCATGACCCGCCACAGCTACTTGGGCAAACAGAGATGCTGCTGGTCGCCGTAGTTTATAGTTTTGGGCATGCACCAACTCAACACACGCTGCTAGATCCATGCCCTGAAAATCTAGTTTTGCAGGGATAAACATCATTTCTTACTACTGTTGCTAATGTGATATCAGCACATTGCAACATAGGTATTTTAATAATACATAGTTGTTTTAATGAAGCGGCTTAACAAACTAATTTACTTTCCAACATTTGTATATGTCATATTTGCTCATTTATTCATGCAGTAAAGAAAAGTTACTAAACATTTAGAAAATAACAAATATACATAAGAAGCGCACTTTTTTATTAAAAAAACCCACCCAGGCGCTGCTTTTCCTGGCACAGAGACTGCCGCAGGCACGCACTGCCGGATGTTTCCTCCTCTGCCCGTGTGGCAAGGCAGGCTGGAGTGGAGCACAGCCGGGTACTGCCAGTCCCCCATCCCTGGGGATGCTGACACTTGTGACAACCACTGCATTTTTATTTTTATCATCCCACCAATGTTGCTGTTTAGATCAGCTTCTATTAAAAATAAATAATGCTTTTAAAACAAAGCCTGCACTGGGGCACCAAACTGTGACAAAGGCCAGGGAGGCATAACTGGGGGTGATTAATGTGATTTTTCCAGCAAAAAACTGTAGCAGTCATCCCATGTCAAGGGCTCTGCTGGGAGGTGCAGAAAGGCTGAAGGTGCTTGGTGCTGCTCACTGCTTGTCTGCAGAGGGCACAGCCCACCTCATGAGAGGTCTGACTGCAGCCTCATGCTCTGCCCTGGACAGGCTTTGGTGGGCACATGTTAGGCAAAGGTGGGAGGTTGAGGCACGGAGGTCTGGCTCTGTATCCATCCCTCCTTTGGCTATTATGCCCCTTGCCTGCCTCCAGCAGACCCATCTGCCCCAGCCCAACTGGGAGATGAACACCACTCATCTTCAGGGTAGTTAAAAAGGACACAGGACACACACTGATGAGCAGCGTTCAGGGTCCCTGGGGCTTCAGTAATGTCATATATCCATCGCTTCACCACGCTGAGCAGGCGCATCTGTATCATGTGCGGAGGCTTCCCCCATATTATAGCCTCCAGATGAAGCTGAGCAAACCTCCAGAGCCCAGGAAAACTCCCGAAGGCTGTGCAAGGCCAGGCTTGCTTCCCCTGGGCAGACTCAGCCTGTCTGGTCTTCCCGGGAGGGTGCAGCCCATCCACGCCAGCACAGCCGCGTTTTGCCATGCAGAGCACCGATGCAATGATGCAGCTGCCTCCACTTACGGCCATAGGGATTGGGCTGCAGCTACTGCCCCGTTGTGACAACTCCAGTTGCAAAACCCCTGTAAGCAAACGAGGCTTGTGGCTCTAGCCCTTGCCTGGATCTTGTCCAAGAAGCGCTCAACGCCTAAGCTTTCCCCTGCTTCCTGCTCACAGTGACCAGAGCGAAAAGTAATGAGCAAAGTATTAGGCAAACATTTTGGGAATCAGAAAACCTCACTCTCTGAGCGTGGTTTGGCTTAACAGCTTGATGGGAGATGACGTGCGCTCAGTGTGCAGATCGGGAGACAGAGACGCTGCCCCACTGAGCTGGCAGTTACCTGCTCCTGCAAGGAGGGGAGAAGGCACCACCACATGTTGCTTTGCTCCCTTTATCCTGGTCCCTCCCCTGCCTTTCCAGGCCAGAGCATTTTCCAAACTCTGCTTTATCCCATCCCTGCTGCTTCCATTCTAGCGCTACCAGCATCGCTAGTAGGAACAGCTCTACATTCTCCTTGCTCAGCACTTAGTCGGTGGCAACGGGCGCTGAGCAGCCTCGTCGCATCTCTCTGCGCCCCTAAATACATAAAACACGTGGGCAACCGCGCCCCGCTCCTTCCTCCCCTAGTTGTGCAATTTGGGTGTTTGGATGCAACATCCAAGCCCTCGGCTCTTTGCTCGTGGGAATATCCTGCCCATCCCTGTGGCAGGCGGAGGAGCTGTGTTCCTTACCTCTCCAAGGAGCCGGCAGTGCGGCGAGAGCTGGAAATAGTCCTGCCTGACACAGATACCTGTGCAGAACAGGGGGGGCCTGCATGCCCGGGTAACTGCTTGCTGCATGGCGATGAGTCACCCGCAGCCCCGCTCCGGCGCGCAGCGC
>NW_009715758.1:5801-7080 GCF_000703405.1 Apaloderma vittatum | reverse complement strand
CGCCATCCACAACTCGGGACCCTTTGGCTGGGAAGGTGCGGCACCCCCTCCCTCCCTGGGAGAAGGGGGCCCAAAGCGCAGGTAGTGAGCAGCAAGGATAGCGGGGAAAGGATGGGAATGAGAGCATCTTGCAGCTTTTTAAGCTCTGGAGATGCTTTCAAGTGCTGGGAAGACTATGTGAGCTGTGATTTTGCTGCATGATTTCTGTTGCTAGCCATCTCTGCACAGGGAGCTCCTCCGTGCAGAGTGACTGTTGGCAGCAAGCAGGCGTTCATGCGCTGCCTGGTCTAGGCGGGCTGAGCCTTCCGGCTGACATCACCTGCAAGGGACCAGGGATCACCCTGGGACAGCCCTCAGCACTTCCCAGGGCCCAAAGCGCAGGTAGTGAGCAGCAAGGATAGCGGGGAAAGGATGGGAATGAGAGCATCTTGCAGCTTTTTAAGCTCTGGAGATGCTTTCAAGTGCTGGGAAGACTATGTGAGCTGTGATTTTGCTGCATGATTTCTGTTGCTAGCCATCTCTGCACAGGGAGCTCCTCCGTGCAGAGTGACTGTTGGCAGCAAGCAGGCGTTCATGCGCTGCCTGGTCTAGGCGGGCTGAGCCTTCCGGCTGACATCACCTGCAAGGGACCAGGGATCCCCCTGGGACAGCCCTCAGCACTTCCCAGGACAGGGATCCAGGGCCTCTGAGATGGGCCCCCCTTATCTCAGCCACTCGTACAATTGTAGCCGAAGCAGCTGGAGAAGGAGGGGATGCATTGTCTCACCCTGAGCTCCTCGGCCAGGGCCGAGCTCTCCCACCCTCACCCTTATCCTCATCCTTCTCCCTACGGCAGGGGGCTCAGGGGCTGCCTCGCTGCTGGTGACTGCGCTGTCAGGAGGAGATTAATAAATAATTAGCCGGAAAACTTCCACCAGGGAGCTTTGCTGCTTCTCCTCCAGTGGCGCTGCCTGTTCAGAGAGCAAAAACCAGGGGAGAGCAGCTATCTCCGGGGGAGAGGGCCTGGAGGGGCTGGCATTTTCCCCACCAGGCTGGCGGCTCCCCAGGCTCCTCCGCAGCTGACTTCACATATCAAAGGGATGCAGGAGGGAGGAGGAGGAATAGGTAAAATCAATGAGAACCTATTTGACGGGATAAAAGAGCGTGGTTTTATTTATAGCACTGGCTGGAGCTGAAGTGTCTCCCGCCCAGGGACACAGTGCTGAGGTGCCGAGGAACAGCAGAGCGGTGTCTGTGTGGGGCTGGGAGGCGCACCAATGCCTGCTGCCCCGGCACCTCA
>NW_009715758.1:4897-5680 GCF_000703405.1 Apaloderma vittatum | reverse complement strand
CTGTGGGGGGATTTCTGTGCTCATGGGGAGCTCAGGGGACCTGACAACCATCTCTTCCTACCACTGGTGCCCGGGCTAGGGGTGCAATAGCTGGGGACGATGATGACCAGTCACTGTAGGGGATGCTCGGGGGAGAGCTGGTGAGGAGGCAGGGGCAGTGTGGAGGGGCATTGTGCGATGGAAGCCTGGGGACAGATGGGGGGATCCTGGCTGGCGATCACCCTGGGCTGGGAGCCACGAGGCAGGGACATGCCCATGGATCTCCCTGCCAGCAATGGCTGCTTGAGGAACAGCAAGTCCTTGCTTGGCAGTGCTGGAGATCCAAAGCATTTCCCTTTGCTGCTCTCCCCCTTGGCCAACTGTGCTGACGCAGGGGGACCGGGACCTGCTTGGGTGATCACGGTACATCTCCAGAAGAAGGTGGTTAAACAGAAAGAAAATCAGTGATGACAGCACCCAGGCTCTGAGCAGTTGCCCAAGAGAGGCACGAGGAGTTGCCCTGCTCAGGTCCAGGGTCAGCAGAGGAGGATGAGGTCGGTCTGGGTCTTGGAGAGGAGATAGTGGAGTGACATCGATGGGCTATGACAGATACTGTCAGCGCAGTGTGAGAGCTGCCAGTGGCACGGTGTGGCAGGAAAGCTGAGTTCAGCCAGAGTGAAAGAATAAGCACGAGGGACACTTGCTGTACGGCACAGCTCCCTTTGGTCCCCGCACATCGATGGCCGGCCAGTGCCAGTGCGTCGGGCCGCCTCTGGGGCAGAAGGGGGGGGCACCGGCGGGCAA
>NW_009715758.1:0-4865 GCF_000703405.1 Apaloderma vittatum | reverse complement strand
ACACTGCTGCGAAACAGCAAGGGGAAGGCTTGGGTCAGGCAATGCAGAAAGAGCAGTGTGGGGTCTCCAGCTAGGGGTTTCTTCCCTCAGATAAAGTGGGATATGGGGTGAGCTAAGTGCCTTGGGCTGCTGCCAGGCCTTCATCCCCAGGCAGAAGGGGCCAGCTGGCCCCGCTGCGCCGGAGCAGCCCAGGGAGGAGGACAGGCTGCTTCAGCTGCTGCGGGTGTGCTGCTTCCCGCGGACAAATGAGTCACTGAAAACGCCATAAGGAGTCAATGGGCATCCTGGTCTCCTCGCTCAGCCCACACAGCTGGTGGGCAGCATGAGCCATCGTGCAGGAGCCTTCCCCACCCTCCGCTGTGCTGCCTGGCCTCTGCTGCTTGCTCCGGGAAATTCCCATCTGTTTCAATAGCTCATCCACAACCTTCCTCTTACTCCTTTGCCACCGCAGTTCTCTCCGCATATATTTCCTCTGCAATAACTGCATGGCTTTAGTGCCACAGCATGTGCAAGGACGCTGTTTGGGAGAGGAGCTGGCTGCAGAATCGAGCAGGCTGGAGTCCTGTAGAATATCACTCTGTGTGTGTGTACATCCCTCCAGTCCTCAGTGCCGGCCATGGGCTTCTTCCCCAGGGCTGGAGCAGCCCAAGTGCATGTCTCTCTGCCCCAGGGGAAGAGAGCTGCAGCAGGCTGAGTTTGGTGGTACAGAGTGGGGAGGAACCTTCTGCCGGCTGCACTCCAAAGAGGGGAACGGGGAGTCTCTGCCACAGCACCAGCAGACAGTGTCCTGTGTGCCTGCATGAGAGGCTTTACCAGCACAGTGAAGCATTGCTCCCCCATGATGCCTGGTGATGCTGGAGCGGGAATGACAACCTCTGAATAAGCGCAGCCACAGCTCCGCTCCCTGAACAAGCTGGAGCTCAAAGCCAGAAGCCTGGCCAGAACCTACTTGTTCTCTGAAGCCACTCTTCTGTTTCCCAGGTCCCCCACAACCCAAGAGGTCACGTCTTAAGCCCTGTGGCAAAGAGGATGTCAGACTGAAAGTGGAGCGGCAGTGTCCACCCAGGCTTCGGGGA
Source organism: Apaloderma vittatum (assembly GCF_000703405.1). Lineage (NCBI taxonomy): Eukaryota > Metazoa > Chordata > Aves > Trogoniformes > Trogonidae > Apaloderma > Apaloderma vittatum. The sequence goes on along the minus strand of NW_009715758.1, from coordinate 3,789 downwards.
AGCAAGGGGCCATGTTGCCCAGCGGTGCATTTCCAGAGGTTCACTTCTTGCTGACTGTTAAGCACCAGAAACTGAGGAGGAGAAGGAGGAGGCAGGAGGTCCCAGGTAAACAGAGCTCCCACGGCTGATCTGGAGCCACTGGACACAGACAGCATGGAGGAAAAGCAACACTAAATGCCCACACTCTGTGACTTCAGGTGAAGGACAAGACTGAGCTGAGTGGTGAGAAGGGCTGAGGGGAAGGAGAAGCAGAGCCTGTGGAAAGCAGAGAAACTCAGTCAAGCCCAGGGGCACAGCACTGCTGACCACTTTGGGGCCTCCAATTAGCAGCCCACATGAATGAACACTGCTTTAGGGAAGGACTTTGGGAGAGCCTTGGGGGCACCTTCCTCCTTCAGCTGGCCCCAGCTTACCCAATCTTAGAGAAACCCAGCCAGCATAGACCCCCTCCCCTAGGTCCCCAGCAAGAGCAGCCACCAAGGTGGCTGTCCTGGCCACCACGCAAATTCTCCCTGGGGCTGCCTTTAATTTTAGTGCCAAGGAGAAAGTGTCAAAACACAAGGGGCTGGTGAGGACCCACCAGCATCTGGGGATGTTGTAACTCGGAGGAGCTCCATTTGCTGCTGCCTCTCACTGCCTGCTCTGCCTGGTCATTAGAACATTTTCCCATCCACAAACAGGGGCAGCTGCAACGTGAAACCGAAGGCAGCAGTTTGCACAGCCGGGGTGTCTCCTGTCCAGCCACTGCTCATTGGCTCCTGCCCCCATCCTGCAGTTGGCCTTTGGTAGGCTAAGGGTACCTTCAAACCCTGTCCTCTCCTGACCGCTGGCCTAATGACATGACTCGCTCTCTGCTGTTTTGAAAGGGCATTTGCAGACTTTTCCTGTTATATTTTACCTTGGTAATAGTATTCCTCCAACCCCTCCGGGCTTAGCATTGTGTTGCTGCAGCCGGCTGCAGCGCCAGCGCTGTGCCACCGAGTGCTCCAGCTTAGCCAGGGGTGGGCACGGGGGGTTTATTTCTGCCTGTCTGTGGCTGACACCTCTCTGAGTAGAGAAATACAAAGAGCAGCAGAAGCTGGGGCTCTGGCAGCTCTCTTGCTCACAAAGTGCAGGTTCTGGTTTAGGAGGAAAGCCATGAGCAGTTAGTGAAACAGGGCAGTCACTCTGTGCACCGGGTGACTCTGTGCAGGGGTGCATGCGCACGGGGATGAGATCCCACTCACACCGTCGCACTGAAATACTGTGGATCGGATGCCCTCTCTACCCACCACGGGTGTTTCTGAGGCTGCCACATGACTGACTTCTAAGGAGGTGGAGACAATGCCAGCTGTAACATCTTGTCCTCCTTCACATCTCTCCTGGTGCTTTCGAAGCTCTTTTTATGAGTGTTATTCAACCATTTCCCCCAGAAGCTCCAGGGCGTGGGGAAGTGGTGTGATCTCCATTCTCTAGGTGAAATAACCCAAAAGGCACAGAAAAAGGCTTGGACTGTGCAAAAGTCCAGAGCAGTCAGGAGAAGAAGTTGGAACATGTTAACACCGACTTGCAGCCACGTGAGAAATTGTACTTCGTCCTCCAGGATCCCAGTGAAACCCAGAAGTAAGGCAGCACCAAGTCCATCCCCCTGAGATGCCCCCGTTTCGCTCCATGTCTGCTGTCCTCTGGTCCCCTCTTGGGACGAGGGCAGCCTGACTTCAATGTCCCATCCAGTTTTGCTTGCTTGGCTGAAAGAAGCTCGAACCTGTCTCTGTCCAGAGGAGAAACGGGGCAGTGGTTGGGCTTCGCTCTCCTCTTGCTCCTTGGTGCTGGTGGGCTGCCTGGCCGAGCCACACCGTGCAGGGGGCTGCTGCCAGGGCGGGCAGCCTGCAGGGACTGGGGACTGGGAAGGGCTCGTCTTCGTGGGTTAGAAAGCCAGGAGGGAGGAACTGTGCTTGCATACACACCAGAAGGAGACAGGCATTTCTGAAACACATGGCTATGAGTAACTTGATTTTAGAACGACTGTTTACAATTAATTCCCGTGAATGGTTACTTGTTATCTGAGTACAACTAGTGTAAAGGAAACCATGAGATACTCAGGCAAGAACTTCTCCTTTCCTGCAATAGATTCCTTCCAGAAGACTACTTTCATGCTGAGCCATTCCAGTCATACTTTTTCCCCTGTACAGTCCCTCCTGTTCTCAGCTCACCTCCCCTCTCCTTAACCTTCAGCCCTTGCATTTTCTGCAAAGGAAGGACTGGGAGGGGAATGTGCTCCAGATCACCGGCCAGCAGGGTCAACTGGGAATTCGAGTCTTGGTCTGCAAGGAATTCCACATTCTTTCTAGGAAAGAGCAAGGCAGTGTCCTCCTCCAGGCCCTTAAGACAAGGTCGGGCAGCGCCGCGCTCTGTGCTGTGCCTGCTGCGAGCCATAGCTCCGCAGCCCGGCAGCGGCGGTGCAGGGTGCAGGCCTCCCACCTGTGGCAACAGAAGTTTCATGGCTGGCAGAGCAGCTTGAAAAGCACCTTGGGAAACCTTCACTACTTCATAACAGTGAGTAGATATGAAGTGCCACAGCAATGAGGAAGAGTTGGCGGCTGAGCTGCCCCTGCCCATCCACTGTATGATAGAGCATACGTTGCACGCTGCTGTCTTCTTTTGGTGCAAGGCTCAGAATCATTGGGGAAAATCCAATGTTGCTACACTTCATGGTGTTTATGCCTCTTCTGAACCAAAGGGAGGCCAGAGGGTATTAAAGGGTGGCTGGAACGAGCTCCCTCCCTTTGAAACAAAAGCAAGGCTAGAATGCGGATGGGCAGCAAGCCTTTCCCACCAGGGGAAGAAGCATCCGTTAGAGCCTGACACAGAGCTCTCCACCTGGGTGGCTCCACACCGCTTTGCTTCATCAGCTGCTTACACTGACGCTGCAGCTCGGTCTGAGCCATCCTGGGAATCTGAGGATCTGAAGCCATGAGGCTGCAGGTGTTGCCACTCGGTTGGTTGTGTATCAGCTAGTTCAGGCTGCAGTGCCAAGCCCTGTTCTTTCCTGTGTAATTGCTATGGGTAAGTAAATAGAACATTCATGAGACTTTTGGTCCCGTCATTAATTATTTCTGAAAAGGCTTTTAGCGTACGCCTCGAAACCCCAGACAGAAAATTGATGTGCGCGACATCAAGATGCTCACAGCGACAGTGGGATGAGCATTGTGATGAAAACGAGGGAAACCTGAAAATCGTTTGCTCCTTGTTACTCTTTGCTCTCAACCACGTGGCCTCACTCCAGTGCAGACCCACCTGGAAGTGACCCTCAACCCAACACTTTTTTTTTTATCCCAACTCAGGGTGATCTAGGGCCTGTTGAGCGGTGCCCAGTGATGCTGGCAGCCCCCTGGGTGCTCCCAGTTTTAAGGTGTGCACAGTGGTAGTTAAAGTGGGTACCCTGAGTTAGCACACGTCCTGCGGAAAGCTGCCTGTGCCCCACGCGTGTCTGAAAGCCCCACGAGGCACTCTGCAACTGCGGTTGAACCCCCACCAAGCATTGACGTGACCCTCAGCCTGACACGCTGCACTCAGGGTTTAAGTATCTTGACTCAGAGTGATGTAGGGACTGTCGAGGGGTGCTGGGTGCCCCATCTTTTAAGTGCTGGCGCTTCTAAGGCGTCCATGGCATCGCTTAAAGCGGGTGGGCGTGCGTCGTGGGGACACTTGCTTGGGCCCCAAGCCCCGCAGGTGAACCCTCAAGCCCGACAGGATTTAGATATCTCCACGTGGCGTGACCTAGGGATTGCCGAGGGACACCCAGCGATG
>NW_009715757.1:3560-4646 GCF_000703405.1 Apaloderma vittatum | reverse complement strand
AAAAAAAAAGAGAGTTTCTGCTTCTGTGAGGATTTTCAACCACTGGATTTGTGAGAAAACCCTCTCTAGACTAGGAGGAGAGGAAGGATTTCTCCCCAGTTCAGGAGAGCCGTGCCAGCCAGAGCACAGCCCCACGCTTTGCAGCAGCTGCTCGAAGCCAGGCGGCTGCGCTCCTCCCTGCCCCAGCAGCCTGGCCTGGCATTTGGCAGAGCCCTGGGAGACCATCCAGGGTAGTCCTGGGGGTGTTTAGAACCTCATAAGCTGTGGCAGCACCCAAGAATGTTTTTTGTCCCTGCACATACTTATGCCCCCTTTTAAGCACGCGTAAACCACGCGTCCTGACTCGAAGCCCTCCCTGTGCCCGCCCGTCCCCCCTGGGCTGTGCGCTCACACACAGCAGCTGTGAAACATCCCCAACCTGTGAGCTCCAGCTGGGTGTTTAATCTCTGCCTGGCCCAGCGTGGGAGGAGGATAATGGAGCAGGCCCTGTGCCATCTGACGTGGCTTGTGCCAAGGTGCTGAGGGGTTTTGTTGGCTCCGGCACAGGTCACAATAGATGGCAATGCCATGAAGCGGGTTAGCTGCGTTATTTGCGTGCGTTAGCTCAGGCTGCACCTGAGGTCCCCTTTAACCCGGGGTTTCTGTTTGGTTTGGTGTGGTCTTCAGCGTCACCAGTGCCTCGCTGGCGTTTTCACATTTGAGGGTGATTGGACTTAAAGATTGGGTTTACATGCTGTGTTCAATGTTTTGAATGTGTTTACGATACACTATATAATCCTGCAACATCCTCTGGCATTTTCTATTATTGCTGGAGTCACTGGATGCTCTAATTGGCAGGCTTTCAAAGGTCCTGAATAGATAATATTTCTGTATCTATTTAATACTCTAAATAATGCAACCAAAGACCCCTGCAGTTCCAGCTGGGAAATGAAAAGGATGGTTAAACCACTTAATTACTTACTGTGCTAACAACTATTTTACAGAAACAGAAAGCAGAATCCAGCTGTTTGGGGGGAAGTGAGGAAGAAGTTAGTACTGGAGTCATTCTACAAGGAAAATAATACTGCTGTGGACAGCATGTGCTGT
>NW_009715757.1:0-3541 GCF_000703405.1 Apaloderma vittatum | reverse complement strand
CCGCTCTGCTGGGTGCCACCAGCTTAGTGTGGCCAAGGGCTGGTGACAGCTCCACGTTCATTCAAATGAAGTAGGACCCCGTGTTTGGATTCCTGCAGCCACTGTGAATTCTATGCCTGTTTTGTGGTGAAATCCTGAAGGGCTCCAGCCCATTAAAACTAGGAGGGGTTTGTAGGGTGGCCAAGTTGGCAAGGGGAGAGGATACTCTGTCAAAATTGTGTCAGGGGCTGAAGCGGGACAGTTTGGGTCTTAGCTCCAAAAAGCCCAAGTGCCACGTGATGCTTCATCACTCTAAGCTCCTTCTGCAGCTAAGTCACCTACAAGCTGGACTGTGTCACACCTGCCACAGCTTCTATGTACCCCTATAGACATTTGAGAGCATGTTTATGCAATTACCTAGGAGGTGAGAGAAAAAGATGCCCAGTGCCATCAGAGTTCAGCTGCTCACCGCTGGAGCAGGTACAGGATCACTTTGGGGTGTTCTAGGCAGTTCTTAGCATGTCTAGATTCTTCTGCTCATCACTCTCGGTATAAAATGTAGAAGCACTCACATAACAGGGGAAGGTGGCAGTACTCACGCCATACCAGAGGAGTCACAAAGACAGCTGTTCTCTTTTTACAGAGCCTTGATGCACTGGGTGGACCCCACCCTGCCTCACCTCACAAAATGACTTTTCAGTGTAGCTTCAGGCCAAATGCAATGTGCTCCCAACCTCCCTCCACCCGTGTTTCGGGGAGCTGCCACCTCTTCTTCCACCCAGGGGAATCTTGCCTTTCACTTCTTGCCTGCAAAGCCGAATAGCTGATAAAGCCCAAAAAGCAGAGCTGTGAGTAAAAACTGGGGCTGCAGATTCACAGCCCGCTCCCTCGTCTGTTTTATAATGGGACTTCTAAACTGCTTGTTGCGCTTTCCAGAAACGAGGAAACGAAAGTTCAGTCCTCTCCCACAAGAGAGATGTGCTCTATATGCAACACCACGGACTGTTTGAGAAGAAACCTGAAGTCTGCTGCTACTCGTGCCGTGTTGATTTCAAGCAGAATTTGTTACAAGTCCATGTCTTACATGTGTTAAAACAAGGCATCATCCCCTTTCTTACAAAGTAAATGTATAGGGCCTTGCTGTAAACGCTACTTTGACAGGCTCTTTTTCTTACCATCTGTAAAATGTGACACCTCTGTGGGTCTTGGAAAGAAAGCTGAGTCTTTGCTGTTCCAAGCAGAGAAAGAAGGTGATATTTATAGTCAACTAACTATAAAACTGTGACTTCCAGAGCTGCACATGTTCAAGCCTTCCCCAAGCCTCAGCTCTAAATCGATTCTAAATGTCCTCCTTTATACACATTTCTTCAGCAGTCGGTCACACTTCATTTTGCTTTTAGTGCTTTGTAAATCAATATGCAAAGAAGCCTGTTTCATACCTGGCTGCGCGCTTACACAAAGAGCTTTTCTCTCGCGTTACCTCCTGTCCTGCCCCAGCCCATTGCTCTAGTTGATATCTAACCTTTTGCTGCACAGCCCTGGGTGTGCCTTGTAGGTGCTTTGTGATTGCACTGGTTTGACCTGCTCTATGTGTTAGCAGGTCAAAAGTCTTTTAGTGTGCGGCTGACATATAAAAGAGGATGCAAATCTGTTCCTGAATGAACCTAGATCAGATCTTGCTGCTTTCCAGAATAAGTGTCCAGGGAGAAAAGGGGAGTTCGTGACCTCTGTGACATTTCATTTTCCTGCACAGCTAGCCTGCATTTCAGGGAACATCACAGGAGTAATGACATGTTCGATGTACCTCTGACTTCCCATCATCAAAAGGAAACAGGACCAAAGTGAGCCGCCTGAAATAGTGCTTCAGGCTCTGCTTTGCACGAGGTTTTTGCAGGATTCCCTACCATGGCCCTTCCCAGGAGCTTTTAAGCTTTCCTCTGCATCTTGTCTTTCTGAGACTTTAATATTTCCTTAATTCCTGCCTTTGATTTTTCCCTCTCTGCTAGTCTGTTTTGCCAGACAGCACCTGGAAGTCAGTAATTGCATTGCAAAGTCAGTGCATATTGGCAGGATCTGCTGTGAGGTCCAGGCTGGCTGCCTGGTGGCTCTCTTTGAGCTCAGGGTGGGGTGGGGGGGGCACACAGGGAAAGCTGGCACCCCAGTTGGCACCCACTCATCGGTACCATCCCTGTTCAACAGCATGGGCTGCTGCTGAAGGCAGAAGCTGCCCACCGTGAATTAGGAGCATGAAGCAGGAGGCAGAACCATTCAGGGTGCCCTACTTCAGCGTCCTGCAAGACCCTGGGAAATTCCCTAATACAGGACCTTCCTCCACAGACATGGTGGAACAGTTCCCCTGAAGTCAATAATCAAGGATTAAATCACATTGTCCATGTAAATGGAACTATGCAAGTACACTGATAAAATAAACCTCTCCCCTCCTGTACATACAGCCTATGGTAACTGTGAGGTGCCTCTCTACCTGTGACATCTCATAATGCCAGGCCTCATCTTAATTTAGGGAATGTTCTCAAACTCCACCAAGTTCTGCTCTCTGCTGCAGAGGTGCAAGTTCATGTGTCAGGAGAGATTAAATTCTCAGCACCTCTCCTGGAGTAACTGCTCTCACAGGTAACAGCAGGAGAGGAAGGTTTAAAGAGTCATAAAGGAGTAACTCCCAACTGTTACTGACTTTTCCTAAAACTTTTATTGTGGTGCAATTGCACCGAACAAAAGTTTCAATGTAAGACTTGTAAAGACAACCCATGATGCCCCTGAAAGATCTTGTTCACTCAGTTGGCTGGAGCATCTTTAGTATTTAATGCTCTTTAGCCTGGATCAGTCTGAGATTTCAAATCTTGTAGGCAATCAGCCAAGAATCTTTCCTTGGGCAAGACCCTATTCTCCCACACTAAGAAGAGCTGCATCCCTTTAGCCAGGTTACAGTAAATGTCTAAACCAAATTCCCAGTGTTGTCTGTGGGAAGCATATGGCTTCCTCTGGCACTACTCTGAGTGGGTCACCCCTAGCACCTTCAGTGGTTTTCATAAAAGATTAGCAGAGTATTTTTTCTTCAGGGATGAAATATTTTTGGCTACGCAGCAATACTCTGCTTCCCATATCTCTTTTCCGTTCCGCCGAGTGTTTTTCACCACACCGTCCCACCTAGTGGTTCCTCAGCCTCCATTGAGGAAGGAAACTCAAAACTCTTAATTTGAGTAGATTTGTGGCAGCGAGAGTGCTTTGTGTGAGATGATCTTATTGAACCCAATGCTACAGCACGTGAGTGGACAAACGGCAGGTGCTGGAAGGTAAACAGTGCTGTGGGAGAGGTCCTGCCCAAGGCAAAAGCAAACAGCACTTCTGCATCCTCGGAAGGCAAAACCCAGATTGTGTCCAAGGTGCCATACTACAACATCTATTAGTTACACATATATGTGAAATTTATTGATTGAAAGCTTTTGAAAATAGATCTACACCACGGGCTTAATGACCTGTCTACAGAGGAAGCAATCAGCACGAAGGAAGAGGCTGCAGATGGGTGGGCAAGAGATGCGACATT
>NW_009715756.1:0-13414 GCF_000703405.1 Apaloderma vittatum | reverse complement strand
AGCGGCGCTGGGCCGAGCCGCCGGGCGGGGAGGGGGCTCCTCGGTAGCGTTAGGGCTGAGTGGAATCCGTTGTTTTATCCAGAGTTCCTCCTTCTATGACGTACAGGTTTTGGAGCGAGTTGGGCGGCAGGGAAGGACAGAGGGGTGCGCGGAGACGTGGGGCTCCTTGGAACGTTCTTGCTGCGTAATGGGCTCGAGGCGCAAACGGTTCTTAAGCATTTGGGAGAATCCAGCGTTTCGTTCTTCTACTTGTAGCAGAAAAGGGGGGAAGAAAAGTCCCAGCGATGCATCAGAAAATCGGTATAAACAGAGCTGCCTTTTGTGGGGGGCTTGACTCATGTTGGATCATCGGGTCCTCTGTAAGTCGGTTCTGCAGGCTGTGTCCTGCGAGCGTAAAGGCACTGAAGTAATTTCACTTACTGAGTAGTCACAATTAAATAAGGAATGCTCTTTATAAGTTGGGCGCATACTGATTTGTAAAATTTAATCAGCAGAACACAGTCATTCGTTGTCATGTCTTCATCTGAGGGATGACATGGAGTGATATCTGGGATGACATGGAATGACATACTTGAAACTTTGAGAGTTATTTTTGTGAGAGGAGTTTACTGAACAGTCAGATAATACAATCAAGAAGAAAAGTTTCACAAATATCCCATCCTGGAAAAATTCTGAAGTGAAAGGACATTAACAAAGAAACTGCATGTCAAATAGAAAAGCAGTAATACAAATATATGTAGAAAATAATGCAAAGCGAAAGTGATACAATTTAGGAAATTGATAAAGGACACTATCTCTTTACTAGTTAAGCACTTTCAGGAAAAGCCACATTACAACTTGACCGCCTTGACCACCCTGCTGTGCTAGCGGCCTGCAGACGTGTCCCAGGCACGGAGCTGGCCGGGCCACAGGCCATTCCCAGCACGTGGCCTGGCTGGAGCCAGCTTGGCTTTGAAGGCCGTCCTCTCTCCGTTGGCCACCGTCCCAGAGCATGGCCTAAGGCAGGCTAACTAGTGCCATCTCAGCTGGCAAAATCTGCACTAGTCAGGTTTATCTGGAATGTCTTTTCATATATGAAACAGCTTAACAGACTTGCTTTTGTATATGCATTTTCCAAATGAGTAACTTTTCCATTATTGTGGCTGGACTGGAAACTGGGGTTTTCAGTTTCCCTTGCTACTGATTTGTTAGTATGTTTTCTTTACATGATGCTAAAACCTGAGATTTACACTGCATGCATGTTTTTGTTTTGGGGTTTTTTTTATGGTAAGTATGACAAATAGTGCCTTATTTATAAAACTGAACAACAAAGAAGCAACGAATGGCTGGCTCTCTAAATAAGGCCAGGAGACATATGGACCTGGTGGCAATGTAGGGTAATTTCAGGACATGATTTCATAGGATGTTTTTCTATAAGTTGCCCAGATCTGCAGTCACACCTCAATTCTAGATGTAGCCCAAAAATGTAAAAAAAGGTGAAATTCTGCAGATTCAATACCATTAGAAAATACTACAGCATAATCTTTTCCTTGCTTTTGTGTCACAGCACAGATAACAGGATCAAATCTCGATGCTCTTTGTATCAGAGCAAGGCAATAACACCTCTAAACAGAAAGAACGTAGCTGCTAAGCTGATCCAACAACTTACAAAACAGAATGTGTCTGCTCTAAAAAGAAAAATAAGTACTTCAAAGGACAAAGGGCTCATGATGTGCTGGTTATACATAATAATGTGTCAGATATACAGATGTGAAATCCTGCAAAGAAAAGCATGATGGGATGCAAACCATTGTCAGCAGAGGTGCTGTGGCTTATCACCAGAGCTGTTACCGTTTGTATACAAAAGTAAGGACAAAAAGTTATGCAGAAGAATGTGTAAGCAATTGTCCAGAGTCTGAAAAATAAAACATTGTGTGTCAAGGAATGCTTGTGTTCACATCTTTGCTTGCCCAGAAGTAATAGTAACTAACCTCACAGCAGGATTAATTGCATAAATGATTCACAGAATTAATCAGTGCAAGATTCAGTCAAGATAGACATTTCATGCAGATAGACATCAGCATGAAGAAACATCAATGAGGTTAGAAAAGAATTTGTCACAAATCTGAAAAATTTGTTGATGGATTACATTTTACAAGGGTAGTTGAGTGTTAAAATAGGGAGATGAAATGGAAAAGATGAAGGAAAACATACTGGCAGTTTGGAGCAAACTAACAGATGCTAGCTGACATCAAAGTACAGGGGACTGGTGAGCTGTGGCATCCTGAACACTGAGATTTTGTCAGGATTAAATAAATATACCTGCTTCCGTCAGATACTTTCTTTGAACAGTATTAGCAGGACAAAAGAGACTTTAAGCCTAGCTATCACAGCACAGCAATCAATGAGGACTTTGGCCAAAACTACTTAGCAAACAAAAGAGGTGACAAATATACCAAAGCATAAATAAGTAAATACCTTTCAAGATGTAACAGGTGAGTTGATACAAGAATTTATTTTTTAAAGTCAAACTTCAAATCACGAGAATTAAGGTTGGAGGGAAACGTATCCCTTAGCCAGACACAAGGCTCATCAAATTTTTGGTCTCAGAACAAAAACATAGGTATACATGGTGCAGAGATGAGCTGCTCATTCTCTGTTGTGTGTGAATACTTGTAGACAACCTCAGACCACTGCGGGAGAACTGAGCTTCTCAAATTATCTTATAAAAGGTAGATGTGGTATTGCACAGGCCTCAAACATTGGGTACAAATCGGTTGCCATTACTCCTGAAGATAAACATACTTTCATAGACTGTCTTGTGTTTAGAAGTCACATATATTTTCCCTGGAAAGTTGGAACACTAACAAAGACAATTTTTGTCAGCTTCAATAAAGTGGAGCTGACTGCAGAGCACTGCTTACCATGTATGCCTTTCTGGGGTACCATTCTTTTTACAGTAAATGAAAAGCTGGAAGCCAAAAATTGTGTATAAAATAAGCACAGCTATCGAAGATCCTCTTGAGCCTCATCAAGTTTGGGTGTTTTCATCAGATCTTTCTAAAGAATTTTGCATAAATTTTTATGCCATCTAAATATTCCAAAAAAAGATAGTAACTGATAAATGCTGCTATCAGCTGTTCTATGCCAGAACAGATTTGACAGCAGCCAAGTTGGCTCCAGCTATGTAAAGACAGTGCATCAACAGCGTTCAAAATATCAAACCCATGATTTGGAAAAAAATACCTGCATGTGAAGGTACCTACCAATCCTACACATCCAAAGGAAGTTTGGACATGGAGTGGATGAATCACCATCACTCAAAGCTATCCTTGAGTGACTTCCGCTGAATCAAAGATGGCAAAAGGAAGAAAAGAGTATGCACGGAAATATTGTGCCAATATGCAAAGCTTGCAAATGAAGCTTTCTAATGCAGTTTTTACAGACAAGAGGCATGAATAAAGTCAAATTGTTCAGAAATAGCTATGAAAATATTCAAACTGGGGAATGGGAAAATTTTCTGAAACTTCCTAAGAGTAAAGAAGTGTATTTTAGCTATAACTTTAGTTGTATTACTAAATATGTGTTCGAGTGAGGCTTATGCAAGCTATAGGTATATTTATCAAAGTGTAATATTTCTTTAATCGTACTGAGAGTTCAAGCCAGTCTTGCTTAGAATAATTTTAGTCTTTATAATCATATCCCGTTTCCATTTGCATTGATTAAATAACAACGAGTACAGCAGAACAGGACTAGGATTTTATTATATTAAAAATTCACTCAGAATAAATTCTCGGCACTTAGAAAAAGCTTTTAATTTGCAAGGAACTACATACACACATTAAGAATTTCAGTGGTCTACTAACATAGCATTCAGTCCATTAACTCATTCGAGTCTGTACAATTCCAGGCAGTTCCCTCCCTAACGCAGCTGTGTGTCGAGTGCGTGCCAGCAGACGTAACCACCTCTGCAGCATTTCCAGAGTCCTGGCAGCCAGGGAGGCTGTGAGGTAGCCGGGGCGGTCAAGGCCATGGTGAGGAGCTCAGGGCTGCCCACACCCCTGGCCGTCAGCTCCTCGTGCTGCTGTGGTGACACCACAAGCCAGTTGCTGGGAAGCTCAGTTTCCTGCAAGCACCTTGAATTGCCAGCAAGTATTTAGTTTTCCGCAGCTGGTGAGCAGCACGGATGTCCTCAGTAGCAGTGAGGCAGAAGAGAAAAGAGGGAGAGAGTATCAGAGGTGGAAAAGAAGGAAGTAATATAGAAAAAGAAAGTGTAAGAAGAGAACTAGAGGTAAAAGGGATGAAGTTGATCAAGAAGTCTATTACGACTCTCATGGAATATGAATGACAAAGGCATTGGTAACATTCATCCAAGGATGAGAAATCAGTAAATATGATTGACCTCTAGCGATGATCACAGTCTTAATTGCATATTTGGGATTTATTATATATTTATTATAGAAAAGAAAACTTTTTTTTTTGCTGGCATGCTAAAAAATTCCTTTTTCTTACTCTTCCAGCTTTGCAGCTCTACCTTTCCCTCTGTTCTTTCTAAACTTGAGGAGACAGTTATGTATACTACTCATGTAGTAATGTACTACTACTATAATGAATAATAGTTATCTTTAAATAGAAGACTAAATTGAACTTTTTAAAACTTTTCTGATCTTCAGAAATAGCAAGTTCAAGATGATAGTTGTCCAATGCTGAATGCACACCCTTAAAATCCATCCTATGCCAAAATTTTGAGAATAAGGCAATTAGGTGTAAACACTTTTTATGTAAACTTGTTGGGTTTTTTTAAGAATAGTAGATTTACGGAGAGTAGAGTTACCAGATTTCTGCATAATGCAGGGGAAGCAGGTAGACAGAGAAGAAGCTTTTATGCAGGAAAAACATAAAACCAGTTTGGTTCTTTTATGGAATATATAGCTGAAATAATCAGAACTGTGTTAAAAGGAGAGGTCCTATGCAGGGCAGGTAAAGAATCAGAACTACACTGCCAAGTGAGTTTCTCTGGGTCTGACTGCAAGTACAGAAGATTAACTGACTGTTCCTCAGTGAATTGTCTGAGAGGAAGCATAAAAAAGATGTCAAAGAAGTACCCAGAAGCAGGCAGGGAAGTGCTTACAGCTGACTGGGAGAAAAATCTAAGAGTAGATACAGAGTTTGTGAGCAGCAAATAAACTAAAAGTTTACCTACAAGTACTAAAAGAAACGTATTAGCCCCTTCTGTTTGATTCCTGCTACACTATGAAACACAACTTTTGATACATATTTTTAAAATAAATGAGATTTCATAAAAGTACCTTACTCCTTCACTAAATTACATTTCTTTTATAAATAGCTCTACACATCATAAGCCTTATATTGTTGCTTAAGTTAAAAGAGTAAAAAAACCCCACAAAATTGGGGTTGAAAAGTGTGGAGATTTCTTAGTTAGAGCAAAGATAACTATCAGAATTAGAGTGTAGTAAAAATACATTTTTTGTTATAAGACAAAATTCTTTTAATTTTCTTCTTTAACTTGCATTTTAGATATTACCTGATTAGAACTTTTATCAGGTGACTCCTAATGTTTATTATTTGCAAGTCTTTACAATTCAGTATTGCTGCCCAAATGGCACGAAAATATTTTCCGTGTGGTTATATTGTTTAAATACTAGTATTTTCTTAAATCAAAAAGCTAGTATAATGCTGAGGAAGGGTAAACATAGAACCCATTCTGACCTCTAAGTAAACTGCAAAAGAAATACAGATATTAAAACAAGTGATGAAATTGATACTATTCAACATTATATTCTACCTGTGGGCACAGGTATGTGCTTCTTGATGACTGTTGGTGCACCACTAACATTATATATTATGTGAAATAACAGGAAGGTGAGCTGGGGTGTGTATGTGCTACCGCTGGGTATCTGCCTCCAACAGGAAAACACAGAGGACCTGTAGCTTTGTCTCAGTTGGCTTCTGCATGAGCAGAAGCACACATGTAGTGTCCTGACCTTTGACCGAAGGTAGCTGCGTTAGTGCAGAGCTGGCCCAGAAATTCCTAGTCCTGTGGCTTGCAGGCTCTTAGTAGCCAACAGCTAGATTAATTAGCTCAGTTAGCCTGGCCTGTGGGACAAACACACCTCAAGCTTGCTGGCTGCATTCCAGTTCCAGCAGCGGCAACAGCAAGGCAGAGATTGCGCATGGAGACACAAGAACCATATTATAGAATCGTAGAATGATTTGGCCTGGAAGGGACCTCAAAGATCATTTAGTTCCAACCTCCCTGCCATGGCAGGGACATCTCTCACTAGAGCAGGTTGCTCAAGGCTCCATCCAGCCTGGTCTTGAACACTTCCAGGGATGGAGCAGCCACAGCCTCCCTAGGCAACCTGTTCCAGTGTCTCATCACCCTCGGGGTAAAGAACTTCTTCCTTAGGTCTAGTCTAAACCTACACTCTTCCCACTCTTCTGTATCTGTGCTTGGGATTGCCTCAAACCAGATGCAGGACCTTACACTCGGCCTTGTTAAACTTCATGAGGTTGGCCTGGGCCCACCTCTCAAGCCTATCAAGGTCCCTCTGGATGGCATCCTTTCCCTCCCGCATGTCGACCACACCACAACTTTGTGTCATCAGCAAAACTGCTGAGGGTGCACTCAATGCCACTGTTTGTGTTGCAAACAAAGATGTTAAATAGTACTGGTCCCGATACTGGACTATTGCCAGTGCCCCTGGCTTTGGCTGAACAAGACTCTCTGTCTTTTCCATGTATTTTGCCCCTCATTTCACCTTTCAAAGGCATGTGAATGATGTGTGCAGGGCAACATCGTGTTCTCAGGATAACAAAGAGCTGTGTCAGCTTCCTCCCTGGATGCTCCTCACACACCGTGGTTCCTGCTTGCCAGCATTCTGCAGTTCTAATCCTGGCCTCTCCCGAGCAGGATTCCTTGCTTCAGAATGTGAAATGGATTTTCATTCATTTTTCTGCTGGGCTGACAAGATAAAATAATGAATTGCTACAGCTAAATCAAGCTACAAGTTTATTAAAGTATTTGCATGAAATCGTATCACCAGTACAGCAAGTAATTCCACGTAACAACATAAACATGCTGGTGGAGCTACTTGTACAGAGTAATGGTATACCAGCTTTTATTTAGTTCCTACAAAACCCCTCATCAGTCTTACTGTGAAATCCTTTTATTTTCTCTGTACTAGCCTTGCATATTCAGAAATTATTATATCATACTAATTAACAATGTCTTACACAAGCATCTGACATTACTACAGTCATGGGCTTTAGCCTATTTAGTTGCAGGAAGCAGGTGAAAAAGCTGATTCTGTAGTCTGTCCACAGGCAAAAAAGAACTAGTATTACGTGCAGTAGAAAACATGCGCGAATTTCCTTATCATAGATATTTGTACGTCTGGATTTTTGCATTCAGCCAATCTAGTCAACAGGAAACTTGTCTAGGACTGGGTGCATAATGGTCAAGGTGGAAATTAAGAGTTTTCCTTCACTGCCTTAGGTTAAAAGAGTCTATACTTACCAGACTGTCCCCATTTAATCTCTAATCCTGATTAACAACTGACTGTGATCCTCATTTATTATGATAGTGAGTACTATCAGTCGTAACTTTTTCAATTAATTTAGTAATTTCCCATAGGAATACACATACAGCAATTCATTTCTCAGAATGTTGGCAGCTTTTCTAAAATGTTTCAATTAAACACATTCTGACCCTTTTGATGTTGCTCTGAATTTTAATTATTTTCCATTGCAGAATACTGTTTCAATGATGACCTGAACATATTTCTTAAAAACTATGTATGTGGTTGCATATAGCAAGGGTGGAAGGTTTGTTCCTTGTGAATTGGTTATTGGCCCACTCATTATGAATGGTTAGTTTCTGGAAGAACTTAGACCTTACCTGCCAGATCAGGAGAAATACTGGGCACTGCAGACATTTTGTATCTCACAGAAAAGGCAAACCAGAAGAAATTATGGTATGGCATTTGCACATATTCTGATTAGACCATGCATTCTTAGATTGTGAATTGTGAAACACATTGTATCAGCCACAGGCTGTTTAAACAGGCACTGGAAATCTCCACTTGTTTTGTTTTGGTTTTTTTGTTCTGTTTTGGTTTTTTTCTACCAGTATACCATTCCCAGTATTACTTTTGAACAACTCTGACCATGCATGAGGCAGTTCAGGAACTAGTCCAACAAAGAATAAACCAGCAAAAAGAAACAGGGTATTACTAGTGAGATCAAAGGTCTCTGCTCAGGTTCACTATTCACTCCCTTCCTCTTGAATTTGTGTGCCCAAGAAAAAGAATCGAAAGACAGAAACCTCTGCCAGCACCCCAATAGATATCCTAAGCATCAATTTAACTGATCTGAAACTCCAATTCCACATTTGTAGAGGCAGAATCTGTAAAAAGAGTCTGAGAAGTATGTAATGGCATCCGAAGAGAAATTAAAAAGGGTCTTCGATCAGATTACAGGCAGTGTTTTTATCAGCAAGGAATAACATAGATGTAGGAACTTCTGCTCTGCAGACAGGTATGTCCAGTCCCTCAATGCTACACGTTAGAAGGAATCCTTGAAGGACCATATTCCTCCTTAGAAGGAATATGTGACCTTCCAGTTACGTTAGTATAAACTCAGCTGCAGACAGGGTATAAATTTGGTCGTTACATTTAATCCTAACCTAGTATCAAATATGAATCACAATTAATGGGTGTATCCCAGAATAAGGGCATATACGATCTCTACACAGAAATTGACAAATGTGATTGTTATCACAATAAACCACAGATTATAAATACCTCAATTGCGTTTTTTGCGTCAAGCAAGGACTCTTCTTGCAGCTCTGTATACTCACTCTTCTCTTGCACTGCTTCCTTTTACTTCGTCCTTGATTTAGGCTGCTGCTCATGTTGGCCTCCCCCAGCAGCGCTGTGCTCCAGTCTATGTGGGTTGTGCTGTGCTTCACGGGTGCCCGCAGAGAGCTTTGAAGAAGACACTAAGCAAGAATAAGATGCCAGGAAGATTCTCCCGTTTTGGAAATATTTTTACTTCCCTTACCACCTATCTTAAAGAGCTGACATTGGCTGAACTCTTCGCATATTTTCTGCCTGAGCATGTTCTCAAAACTCAGATGCTGTAGGCTAGACTAGGAGTTGGGATGAGGTAAGTGACAGGGTGAGGTGGAGTTGTTCAGCCCTCTTCCTGTTACAAACAGTAAGTTAATTATTTCTAAGAGAAGGATACTTGAGATTCCCTGCACTGTGATGGCAACTCCCTGTTTTACAGGTACTATAAGAGCTTTGTCTTTTTAGAGAAAGTGCTTTCTGAGTCTGGGAAAAACCACACAAAATAATCAGAAGTAAAGCTCTGAAGTTGGTAAAAAAAAAGGTAAAAAATCAGTAAGGCAATGTGTACTTCGGATTAGTTTACCAGTTACATCATGTCATCATATATTTAATTTTCTTGTCTCAATTTCTTTCCCAAATGATATAAATGAAGCTGAGCAAAGATCTTTCTCTAACATAACATCTACACAGCTTGGAAAACTGCAATGGTGTAACTCCGTCAGTTAACACTTACACCCCAGATACAGGTGTTATAGGACTGTAAATCTTTAAGATAAAGGAGGAATAAAAAAATGCATCTGCCACAGAATACAAATTCCTTTGTTAATTAAAAATGGATCTGCTAGCATAATTTTGTTCAAAACTTTGGAAAAGGCAATCTTCCTCCAGCAGACTCCTGGGTATTATATCTGTGTTCTGCTCTACTACAGCCCTCTTGTATGACCTCAGAATGACTGCAGCAGACTTTTCTTCGCCAGCTTCTTTCCATATCTGTGCTTCAAGAGCAAGGGCTCTGGCTACCCGCCATTCTGCACTGGTTCAGGTGATGTACTTTCACTGGGATTACTGTTGCATTTGGGAAGTCACTGTCACCTTGGCATGCAGCCCCCAGCACTCATGCTGAGGGATAACAGCACAATCACTGAGCTGTGGCAGACTCAAAACCAGCCACAGATGATATGCTCAGTGCTCACCCCATGCTGAGGCTTTGCCCACCCCAGCCCTAAGTAGGCCAGTGAGGAAGTACCAGAGAGAAAGCATCTATGCAAAGTTCTTCTCGAGAAACACAAGGAACAATGTGACCTACTATGTCATTTCTGCACACATTTCTGCTGGAACAGTGTTGAGGCTCTGAGATGGCTTACAAACAGGCACAGGCAGTAGCAGGCACCCTGAACCCGGGAGTTGTCCAGCTAAATGTTACAGCTGGGCCCTCCATCACCTTCCCAGGAATGGTCACAGGCAGGGAGGTGAGCTCTTAGGTCATCTACCTTTCAACTTGTCACAACTTCACAAAAGTAATTTCTTGACATATTTATACATCATAAAAATGTCAAAACAATGCACTTTTCTTTGTGGTGGTCAGAAAGAAGACCACTTCAGAAAGAAGTCCATCTAGGCATCACTTAAAAAAGAAGGAAATACAAGTTTTTTGTGCTGTGGGAAGACAGCTCTTTCAATTTGATAAAAACAAAATGTTACATCTAACCACCCACGGAAGAAAGTGACTTCATACATCTGACCACTTAGCTGCCACCCTAGTAATTGGCAATGTATTTTGTTTCTTTCCAGCAGGTCAAAAAAGCATTTTTTCTTTTGGTTCACATATAATTTGAAAGAACTCATATTCTGAGTTTAAGGTATATTTTCCTAAAACCAATTCATAGAAAGCTTGTGCGTACTTGCCTCATTCAACCTATAGTCTCTAAGTACAGAGTGTGCTGCTCCCACTGGTAAAGCAACTGGGCAAACTCCACCTGGAGACCAGAGCACTTTCTGAACCACGCATTGTGCAGAGTATGTTTCACATCAGGAGAGGCTTAGAAAGAAGCTCCAGAGACAGAGGAGATTTTTATGAAGTTATACATTATGTATAGGGGATACTTTATACATGAAGTATGCTGTAGAGTGAAGCTGTCGCCAGCAGTGCTGATCTCAGCCGTTTGTCAAAAGTTTCCTTCATCACTCACTGACTCCCGGTTACCAAAACTCTTTCTCCTCTGAACACATAATGGATGTAACTTTTGGTAGTATATCTCATTCTTTGCTTTCTTTCCAGTAAATGAACCTAATTTAATTTTTGAAATAGAGGTTCTGAGTATTTACAGAGGGAGTCCTAAGAAACATTCCCAAGACATGTACCTTTTGTTTTCCTGAGTGAATGCAGAGGTTGTTCCAGGATTTGTTAGGTGTGGATGTCTTTGGAGGTGACTATTTAAATTGTCAACAGACTAAACACCAACAGTTTCAAAGCTTAGCAAAACAGTCAACAGATTCACAACAGCGCTATCCCCCAAAGAGGAACCAAGAACAGCATAAAACAGCCTGAGTCTTCTGATAATCTAGTCTAACAAATATCACTTATGATATGTAAATCATAAGTAACAAATCCTTAAATTTCACTCTGGCAGCAATTCAGAAAGCTAGAGCTCTGTAACACTGAGTTTATTAGAGATATCTTCTCTATTTTTAATGAGACACATACTAACACTGGGAGATTACTGCACAATCAGCGTCCTGGGAACCATCTGCAAGCAACGTGCAATAGAAGGAGAAACGTTGAGCAAATTTGTCTTCCTGTGATCGATTGTTGCATGTCTTATGGTGGTGTCTTGGGCAGTGGGAACTGCAGAAAGCTTCCCATGAGTCAGATGTTAGCCTAACCTGTGCTGTCGGGTTACCTGCATTTGTGTAACGCTGAGGGGCTGCACGATACAAAGCAGGTTAATTACAAGTCAGACATCGTTGAAGCAGTCTCTGCCTGACTCCTTGGCTCTCAGTGATTACTGAACAACAACCACGCCAAACTGGGATTCATGCCTCACCATACAAACCATTACACCAAAATAAGGGATGGCCTCTGCAGCATTTAGAATCTACTCTGCAACTTTTAAATTGTGGTACATATTTTACTTACATCCTGCAGTATGTGCTGTTTCTTCTCTGTTTCAGGATGACTTGGTAAATGCTTTTCTGCATAATACTCTAATTTATAATTTTACTTCCAACATTCAGTTTACTATCTACCTGGTGTTTTGCCAGAAGTTATTCAGAAAGAAAGAAGTCCCAATATTTGAATTTCACCTGAAGCACGAGAAGCAACAGGATAATCATTGGCAAACATGATGTGCATTTACAACAGGGGAAAAAATGCAATCTGCTACAGTGTCAGCAATTCCTATCTTGCTAGTATGTACAATTTTCTAGTGAAAGGGTTTCAAAAAACAAAGGACTCTCTCATCTGGCACCAATTCCCAGAGCAACAAGTTCATAGACCTGACTGGCTCCTCAGGGCACTAGCCCTTCTGAAATATCAATTAAAAATATTAAATTAAAGCTTCATGTGGAATCTGCTCATGAGTTGAAGCTTTAATTGGAATTTGATCACAATTTATAGTTTGGATTATTTCCTCCCACTGGATTTGGCAGGGCTGTACTTCTATAACAGATCTATTTAGATCTTAAATGACTCATCAACTTTCTGTAGACACACTCTAACACAAGTGGTTTTTGTACAGCGTAGCAATAAAGCAAGGCTTTTCAGAGGTCTGCTGTGTGCTGAACTGCATCCTTCTCACTGCTTTGTAAAGACCTATGATCTCAGGAAATGCAATCGGTAAAATTCTGCTGCTATAAAAGGACTGTTGTATCCCGTACAAGCAACTTTAAAGTAATGTTTAGTCATGGTATAAAGTTAGTTGCAGCCAGAGTATTCAGATAAACGAGGCTGAAGAACCTCAGCTTGGAACAGCGTTTGGCTCTCCCATGAGAGCGTCCTTTCTGGGAAGAGACCTGAAGGAGGGCCGAAGATTTCTAAGTAGGTACAACTGGAAAAGGGGAGAGTGTCACACACTCTCTCCCTCGGCCAACAAGTCCGCCCAGCAGCTTATGCCCTGTGTGCTGGCCGTGCGGCTTCAGAGCGTTCCCTCTGGGGAGGCCTCTGCAGCGGTGGAGCTGGAGGGTGAAGAGGGGAGCTGGAGGGTGAAGAGGGGAGCTGGAGGGTGAAGAGGGGAGCTGGAGGGTGAAGAGGGGAGCTGCTGCCAGGGAGCTGCGTGAGCAAATAGGGGCCTCGAGGTCACATTCGGCTGGAGTGCCAAGGAGTCTGTGAACTCTGGGACATGCCACTGGCTCTTCTGAGGGATTTCAAACCTTACTGACAGTGACGGACAGGGAGGAAGAGCCGAGGAAAATCCCGAAGCAGGTAGAAGGGTTTTCTTTATGCCCCGGAAAGAGCAATCTCGCTCATCTGAAACAATGCACTGAAGCTTTCTTCTCGAAAGAAAGGAACAAACCGGCTCGAAAACCTCCAAACAAACATACAGCGCGGTTTCCCCTTCTCCAAG
>NW_009715755.1:4861-5626 GCF_000703405.1 Apaloderma vittatum | reverse complement strand
CTCCCTCCCCAGAACATTAACAGCCCTTTTCCTACACGGCACTGATGCTTAATGCTGCTGTAAACTCCCACATGGTCTATAAACTTGGGTTTTACAACTGGCATTCCATTTTAGCTCGCGAAAACTTTGAACTAGGCCTACAGTTTCATTGTGCTGCAGTTGAACTGGAGCCTTGGAGGGGAGGGGGGGAGAAAAAGGGAGGGAGAAGAAGGGGAAAAAAAAAAATTCCCTGGGCAAGACTCCCTTATTTGTTTACTATTTACTGCGGAAGTCTTTTCCTTTAGCCAGACGGGGTAATTAAGAAAAATTAAGCTGTTTAGTGCTGCAGTCTTTATTACAATGTCTAGACTAGCCGCTTTTGTCCGGACAGCCGCTGCTGTTACGGAGCATTAACTGCCTCTTCTGACCTCCCGATATTCACCTTATTGCACCTCTCTTTAGTTTTCCTAACCTTGGGAAGGTTTGGCAAACACTCATTAAAGAAAGGTGCTTTTATTTCTTTTTTTTTTGTTTGTTTGTTCGGCGGAGAAGCCCCCTCCTCGGGCCGGTCCCGGTGTGCAGCTCCATCTGCCAGGAAGATGGCTCCCATCTTCATCTTCTCTATTTTACTTTGCAGCAAGCACACACACACAAAAATATTTAATTTTACATCTCCTCCTAGTTTATTCAAGCTTAGGCGAGATTTTAGGCCCGGGACAAGCATCCTTTCAGCTCGAGAAAAATATAAAGAAATAAAGACGCTTTTTTTCCAACCACCGAGCCCCC
>NW_009715755.1:0-4830 GCF_000703405.1 Apaloderma vittatum | reverse complement strand
CCCCCCCCCGGGCCCCCCCCTCTCCTTTTTTTTTTTTTTTTCTTCTCTTTTCCCACTCTTTTAATTAGAAACATCCCTCGGAACATCCTTTCAAGATCATATCGTGGCGTAAGCAGGACGGGTCTATCACGAAAGCTTGGAGTTGGTCGGAGTTTAATTGCGCGGGTGCAAGGGGGGGAGTTTGCGTCGGGGGTGTTTGGATGGGTGCAAATGAAGAGCATTTTTGTGGGTTTATCATTTTTTTTCCCCTACCGTTGTCAAATAAAATCAGAAGACACCATCAAAGGGGTTTTTTTTGGTGGTTTTTTTTTGTTGGCTTTTTTTTTTTTTCGTTCAACAGGGTAGTATTTAAAAGCCAGTATGAGAATTTTACAAGAACACGCTCGATGGATGGGAATATCATGTGCTGTTCCTTGGTTGTTGTTGGAGGGGGGGATTCCCCCCCTCTTTGTCGTCGTCCCCTCCTTCCCCAGTCCATATGAACAATCCCCTCGCTCCGCATCGGAAAGCAGGAGAGCATCCAGATTGGAAACATCAAACGTGCCCCCACCCCTCTCCAAAAAAACCCCTCCAAAACCAAACTAAAACAACCAACCTTCAGAATTCTATGTACACAAAATACACGCACCGCATCACCAACGGCGTCTTGGGGATTTCTTTGTCCTCGAAAACCTTGCGTCGCTTTCGGACACTGCGAGGAAAAAGTCATTGTGCAAACGGAGAGGGGGGGTGGGAGAGAAAAAAAAAAAAAGCATCACAAACCAAAAAACCCACCCACACTTTCATGCCCTGTGCCTGGGAGTTGAACTTGTTTTCCTTAAGCAGGAATTTAAGGACTTGACTTTGCATTTGTGCTTTGTAGGTATAAGGTATCCTTGACTCATGGAAACGCAGCTCATTTCTCGGTGTAATTAGATTTTCATTCTTTTTTTTTTTTTTTTAAGGAGACTAATAGATTGTTCTCATGAAAAAGAGGGGAAAAAAAAAAAAAGATTAACTACAACCGGAAAACAGCGAAAGGCAGCTGGAGCCAAATTCAGAGTAGGATTACTGGGCCAAGAAAAATCCTATAAATTTCATTTCGCTGATGAACACAATGAACTCGGCACCAAACGTGTGCTCCGAGGTGGAGGTTTCAGATTCGTACCAGTCCTGTTCGAGCAGATTGCAGGGAGTCCCATGAATATGGATGATGATATTTCTGATATGCATTCAGGTATTTAAACTCCTGTAGAAGAAACCCACACCACAATGACCGCAAAGAGGCTTTTAAGAGGGGAAATTCTAATAAAATGGTCAAATAAAATCATAATGTAGAACAGCTTGCAATGTCTTTATTTGCCACAGAATTTCACAGAGTATCCCGGGGACTCACTTTACATACACAAAGAAATTTTTTAATTTTTTTTTCAGGATTTTGCTTTCTCCTGTTGTTCTTCGTCTCCCATTTCAAGGGAAAAGGAAAAAAATTTAAAAAACCAAAAACAAGGCGGCGAAATTTATTTACAAACCATTTCAGTGATACTTATTGCAAATGTATTTTCGCCTGGATATTTTCCCCCTCCCCGACTCCAAATGTAGGAATGATCCTGCAGAGAATATATATATGGATATATACGCCCATACTCCCATGTATATATGCATATATTTTTTTTTTTAGATAGAAAGGCTGGATGGATGATCTTCCACGGATGAGTGGGGTGAGTGTGGATGTGCACACACACGTAAAAGGACACATACGCCTGCGTGTGCACTCACACACACACACACACTCACCCCAGATGAAGTGATTTGATCCTACAGGGAGACTTTGGCCGCTCTTGTGCTAACATAGCTGCAGACTGAAATCACCGTGGTCGTAACACACAGCACTGCGATTTATTCAGATGGACAGGGTGCCTAAATAACAATAATAATAAAAATAATAATATTTTAAAAAAGGAATTACAACCTGTTCAGGAAAAAAATAAAAGTGAAAAAAAAAAGTTAAATAAAGTGTTCATGGAATTCAAGTCCTTGAAGAGGGAACTGAAAGAAAATCTCACTCCTTTTGTTACTCAGCACTGTCCCAGACTTACAAGTATAAGTAACGAAAAGGCTTAAACTTTGAGGTTTCTTTGTCGACTCAAAGGGCAAACCCCTGCTCGCCACTGTTCCTCCTCACCGCACGGACCCTTCACCAGCAGAGGGGATTTCAAAAGATGTTCACAACAAGGGATTTCCAGAGAAATACTGCAGGCGGTCTCTGCTTAATTTTTTTTCTTTCATTCTTCTGTTCTGAAACCAAATTTTAACCTGTCGGTCGGTAAGATTTAACATCCTAGACAACTGGAGCCTTTTCTCTTTGTTTATATAGACATTGAAGAAAAATTCTCTCTCTAGCTCTCTGATCTGGAATTTCGAGTAGGGGCATCTCTTCTTCCTCGTTCTGGGAGCACCTTAAAAGAACCAGAAGGCAGGGTAAATATCCTAAAGAAATGCAAAACACAGACTCATCTTCCCAAATGACCAGAGAGATAAGAGCAGCCTAATAACTCCCATTATTAATGCGGAGGGAGATCTCTTCCAGCAGTTCGCCTATTGTTAGGGGTAGCAGAGGTGAGGTTACACAGGATCTTAAGGACCGTGGTGTAATTATTTTCCCTCTGCAAGGGGCTTCACACAGGCACATGCACATTTTCAGTGCAGTAAGTGTGGTTTTGGGTGTTGATTGTTTTTTTTTTTTTAAAAAAAAATAAAGAACAGCCTGGAACTGGAGGCAGCAGGCTGCTGGAGCAGGGTTTAGAGAGGTTGAGGGGAAAAAAAAAAAACAGAAGAAACCCACCCCACGCTCAGCTGCAAATGTGTTATCTGTATAGAAACAGCATGAGCAAGGTTGGAATTAGAGGAACTAGATACTATGTTCCGCATAAGTTTTTGATTAACTCCAGTCCTCGCCACACACGCAAAAAGGAATCAAAGTAAAAGACAACTTAGCATCTGAGCTGCAAAAGGGGGACTCGCATCACGAAAGCGAATAGGAAAAGAAAACAGCCCTCCCCTCTTCCCAAAAGAGCCCCTCGCTGAACGCTAACTTGCAAAGTTGCCTGGATTCAGCCCTCAGAAAAGCTCCTCTAAGGCTGCCTAAAAACGTGAGCTCATGCAAAAAAAACAAAACACCACACCAAAAAAAACCCCAGAAGACCGAAGCACGTAAGTAAAAGCTCTTCCTGACAAAAGCTAGACGCTGCACTAGGCATAGAGGAGAATAAAATGCCACTTTAAACAGAAAAGGCGAAGAAAACCCTCCGCTTCGCCTGCGGATTCGGCAGATTTCCCCTTTAGCACTGCATCCCCACCAAGAGAAAAGACTCGACATATATTTTAATTAAAAAAAAAAAAAAAAGAAAAGCAGCCCCAAACGTTTTGCATGCATCTTAATGCCTAAAAGAAAGCACAGGCAGCTAAAGTAGTGTTCTGCCCAATTGCCTTTTACCCTCAGCAACCCGGGACCAAATCCTTTTAAAATGCTCATGTAAGTTCATGATCAAAGTTAATATTTGTCACGATGGTGTGCTTTTAAAATTTCACAGACTCGGAGATACTGTGCCTGCGCCTAACATCTCCATTTTTTTCAAAGAGCTTTTCCCATCGTAAAAATTCTTCTCGTTGGAAGAAAGAGCTTTGTAGGTTATAATAAAATCCTTTGAATGCTTATAAAACTCCACATAAAATTTGACCGACAAAACACACGGGCTAGTCCCTTAACCTTTCCATTTACTGCTCTACCTACTCGAATTGCTGCTTTTGCTTCCTTCCTTGGTGACAGAAGAGGACGAGGCTGAAGACCCTGGGTTTGTGTTTTCCTCCTCATCTTCCGGGTCTATCCCTTGCTCTCCGCGGGATGACAGGGCGTGGGGTTGGGACTCTGCCTCCACTTTGCCCTCACCCTTCTGCAGGCAGCTCTCCGCCGGGTTTTCCGCCCCGCAATACGCGTTTTCGAAGAAGCGGTCGAAACCTTGGGGCAAGACGGTGTTTTTGTTCATGCTGGTGTAGAATCCCGTCGACGCCGGGTGGTTGGAGCTGGGGTGGTGGTGGCTGTACACGCTCTCGTTTTTCATTAGCATTTCGGTCATGGTGGAAGGCGGGATGCACTCTCTATGCATCAGATCTTCTGCGGAATAACACGAGGCGTAATTGCTGCGGTGGTGCCATTTACTCGAGGGGTCTAGACCATAGGAGACCTCTCGCACGGGCTGCACTTGCGAGAGGTTGGTGGAGTAAGGGTAGGATATTTGGCGAGAGGGGGCCTGTGGCAAGAAGGATGACACGGTGGAAAATTCGGGGACGTAATAGGTACAGCTGGGGAGGTAGAGATTGGAAGCGCAACCTGCCCTCTCTCCAAACTCAGCGCTGCGCTCCTTACGCGACTGGGAGCAGAAGTTGCCCAGGTTCACCGAGTTAAACATCTTTCTCCTTTTCTTGCTCCTATAGCTAGATGTTTTGGAGCCGATGTGCGGAGGGGAAAAAATTTGGGAAGGCGAGATGACGCGCTATCCGTCTTAGTCGCTCCGGAGGACACGTGATCCAAAGTAGATATTGTCATATATCAGTTTGGAGCACTTAGATACGTAGGAGTGGTTCACTTAGGTAAGATCTCAGAGGTTCAAACGATTGGTTTGCAAACACCGCAGAAACATTATGAAAATCAATCGCAGATTTGTATTCATTTTCCTGAAGGCACACCCCTCGAAAGCATTCACAGCAGAACAAGTACAAGGGGCGGCTTGTGAAGTTGCTGCTTTTTTTTTCCTTGCCTTTTTTTTCCTTCCCTTTTTTTTTTTCCTTGCT
>NW_009715754.1:0-3585 GCF_000703405.1 Apaloderma vittatum | reverse complement strand
CCTTTCTACCCTCCAGCACATCGACACTGCCCCCCAGACCCTCCCAGCTTGGTGTCATCTGCAATTTTGTGATTCTATGATGTAGCATTGAAGTTTGCTTTCTTACAATTCACTATGAGACATGAAGCTGCAACGTTCAAGTTATGTAAAAAAATTAAACACCAGTATTTTGACATCTATGTTTCTTAGCTGTCCTTGAAAGTCTTAGCCTTGCAATTCCATGTTTAGAAATGCCATTATTATACAAGCTTTAAGCTACATTACATGGTTATTTGGGAACTGAGTTTTTAAAATCAAAAGTTTCAATTTCCTTACTTAAGAATGGAGGTAGTAAGCCAAATTTGCTTCTGTCACAGAAATATAGCATATAAGTAATATATATATAATTGCCTATATAATTTGCATATCTAATATGATATGCTTTTACAACAGCGGACAAGGCTAAGTAAAATTTCACCTTGTTTCATGGCTTGGTGTTGCCTAGACTTTCTTAAATTTAGGAAAAGAAGTTACTGATTTATTGTACTATTATTCACTTAAAGAAAGATAGCTCCTGTAGTATATCTTGGTAATGACTATAAAAAGTCTTTAATACAGTAAGTGAGTATGTTGCGTTTTTTTATGCTTTACATGAGCTGGAGCACATGAAAAAATTGTAAAATATGCCTTAATAAAAAATACCTGTTCAATACTAATTGGTAATTTATACTTTTAACTTAATAAGAAGTTTGTGCTTTCCGACTAAATGCAAAGAGCAATGATACCTTCTTCTCTTCGTTGCAATAGTTGCCTGTAGTACTTTGAAATGCCTCTGTGGTTTAAAATTAAACTGAGTTTAGAAACAGTTCATGACTTTTTAATTAAATTTTTATAGTTTCAGGTTATGTGAACTTGCTTTGGAGATCACATCAGAGTTATTACAGATTGTTTTGTTGCTTTTTTGCATCACTGTGTTTTAAATACATACTTTTTATTGTTCCTTAAATTAAGTTCTTTTAAATCAGGTATTTTCTTCCTAATATAGAACGTATGTAGCTTTCCTTCAGATTGGCCTCCCAGCCTCAGTTATATGATAAAACATGACTCCTTGTTCAGCTATCTGAGCTCTGAGCAGACTAATTTCCGGGCTGGAGACCAGAGGCTGAGCAGTAACTAATGACTGGAATAATTACAATGTTTAACCTGAGAATTGCTACTGGGTTGACAAGAAAACAAAACGTTTTTGGCAGCTCCTGCTTTACTCTTTCTGATATTTACAGTAGCCTTTTATATTTCCCATCAAAGTGTATTCTTTTGGTTAGCTTCTTGTCTTTGATTTATAAACACCTAAGATTCAAGCATTTGATTTTTCTCTGTTTTGTTTGTGGGTTTTTTTAAGGAAAAAACCAAAGTGTTGAAGTTTTGCTGTTTCTTTTTTTTCTAGTGAAAAATAATGAGGGGAAAAAAGGGAACAGATTGATTAAGAAGCCTCATCCTCAGTTGTACATGTAAGAACAGTTTTTACTAGCATGACCAGTTCCTCTGGTTTCTCAAAACTGCCTAAGCAAATGATGTCTGTGTTACTGCACGTGGCCTGTTTGGTTTTTTACTTGGTGGTCTGTAGAGGTATGAACCTATGGAAAAGGCAAAATGTTTCCTTCCCTCTTTATCATGTGTTAAAGGGAGGAATAAGCAGTGGGAAAGGAGAATCCTGTTAGTGATCTAAGTTTGCCTTCATCCCGTGTAAGAGGGAGAAAGAACAGTGCTCACTCTGTACATAGATGACTTATGATGAGAAGCAAAAGGGTTTGGACTGAGTAGAAAAGCATAGCTGGGGAAGAAAATCCTTTTGAAGAGGAGAGTATTTCAGATACAGCTATCAGGTTCAGGCAGATGAGAAAAGAGGAAAAATGAAGAAATATAATAGTTGACTGTAGCGTGAGACCTTTTGAAAGGGAGGAGCTTTCAGGTTGTTCTAAGGAAAATTGCTGCTGAAGTGTCAGCCCTATGTGTTTATTGCACCTGATATTCCCAGTACAGGTGTCTGTACACTTTCTCTGACTGTCTGAATTTTAGAATTTCTATGTATCAAAGCAGCTGAGAACCTGTACCTTGTAATAGGTGCAGTAAATCAGTGATGGGGCAGCTGCCTCACTACAGGTTCTTACTGGGTTAGTAGGGAAGACTGCATAGAAATCTGAAGTTGAAGAGTCCTAGGAGGGCCAGCCACAGAGTAAGTGAAGTTCCCCTGAGTTTGTAGAACAGGATATTGCAGAGGATAGTGAAAAAGTTTTGAGGCACAGGATGTAACTGAAATAGAGGTTTGCTTAGTGGTGCAGGAAAGCACATATCTAGTATTGTACTTGAGATCGGTTACCTTTGTTTGGCCCTTCCCAACTGGAAAATAATCAGTGATGATGCTATGTCTGAAGGACAATAGAAGAAAAGGGGGGAAAACAAGAGGGAAAAAGAGGTTTTAAGAGGACAAAGAAACTAACCAACAGCACAGAGAACGGAGTAGGAGAAAGCAAGAAACATTCATAGTGCAAGTGTTAATAGTACATGGAAACAGACCAGCCTGGCTGAATAGGGACATATTGCTGAAGATCAGGTTAAAATAGAGAGTTTATGGACTCTGTAAAAGAGGGCAGGCCACTCACAGTGAGTATAAGGATAACGTTAGATTAGGTAGGGAGATTATTAGAAGGTCCAAGGCCAAGTTGGAAATTAGTCTGACTTTGAAAGTAAAGGACTGTAAGAAAAGTTTTTATAAATATATAAATCACAAAAGCAAGAACAGAGAGAGCGCTTCCATCCCCTGATAGACCCAGAAGGAAATATAGTAACAAAAGATAAGGATAAGGAAACATAGTAACAAAAAAACAAGGATAAGGCTGAGGTGCTTAATGCCTTCTTTGCCTCAATCTTTAGTAATAGTAACACCTGTACTGGGGGAAGCCAGCCCCTCAAGCCAAGAGAATGGGACTGGGAGCAAAATGTCCCCCTTACAATTCACAAGGAGACAGTCAGGGACCTACTCCTACATGTCGAAGTCCATAAATCTATGGGGCAAGATGGGATACACCCTAGAGTACTTGATAAACTGATGGGTGTTCTTGCCAGACCACTCTCCATCATTTGTCAAGAGTCCTGGCTTACTGGAGAAGTCCCAGCTGATTGGAAGTCAGCAGATCTAACACCCATCTATAAGAAGAGAAGGAAGGATGACCCAGGAAATTACAGGCCTGTCAGTTTAACTTCATTGCCAGGGAAGCTGATGGAGCAAATCATCCTGAGTTCCATTATGCAGCACATGCAGGACAACCAGGTGATCAGATCAGTCAGCATGGGTTTGTGAAGGACAGGTCCTGTTTAACAGATCTGATCTCCTCGTATGACAGGGTGACCCGCTGGTTGGATGAAGGAAAGGCTGTGGGTGTCGTCTACCTTGACTTTAGTAAGGCAATCGACACTGTTGCCCACAGCATTCTCCTAGAGAAATTGACTGTTCTTGGCTTGGATGGGCACACGCTTTGCTGGGTGAAAAACTGGTTGGATGGCTGAGTACAAAGGGGCGTGGTCAACGGAGTTAAATCCAGTTGGCAG
>NW_009715753.1:394-627 GCF_000703405.1 Apaloderma vittatum | reverse complement strand
TGACATCACAACAGGTGTCACCTGCTCTTGGTGATGTCACACAGGGTGTCCCCAACCCCTGGTGACATCACACTGGGTGTCACCTGCCCCCGGTGACGTCACATGTGGTGTCCTCAAGCCCTGGTGACATCACAGGGGTAGGCCCAGCCCCCTTGGTGACGTCACATGGGGTGTCTCCAACCCCTGGTGACACCCTGGTGGCATCTCCACCCCACGTCCACGTCCCCAGCCCC
>NW_009715753.1:0-231 GCF_000703405.1 Apaloderma vittatum | reverse complement strand
GGGGACACCCTGGTGGCATCTCCACCCCACGTCGACGTCCCCAGCTCTTGGTGACACCCTGGTGGCATCTCCACCCCACGTCGACGTCCCCAGCCCCTGGTGACACCCTGGTGGCATCTCCACCCCACGTCGATGTCCCCAGCTGTGTCATGACCCCTCCTGGTGGTGCCCTCAGTGGCGTCCAAAGTTCTCGGTGATGCCCTCAGTTGCATCCTGGTGGCATCTCCACCC
>NW_009715752.1:999-1413 GCF_000703405.1 Apaloderma vittatum | reverse complement strand
TGGCACACAGGAGCCAGCAGTGGCCTTGGTCCCCGAATGGGACCACTATAGAGACCCTATGGACACGCTATAGACCCCGTATGGACCCCTATGGACCCCCTATAGAGCCCCTATGGGACCTCTCTAGATGCCCTATAGACCCCATAAGGACCCCCTATGGGACCCCTATGGGACCCCTATGGACCCCCCATAGATCCCCTATGGACCCACTACAGAGCCCCTATGGGACCCCTATAGACCCACTATAGAGCCCCTATAGACTCCCTATGGACCCCCTATAGATCCCCTATGGGACCCCTACAGAGCTCATATGAGACCCCTGTATACACCCTATAGAGCCCTTAAAGACTCCCTGTGGACCCACTATAGAGTCCCTCTGGGACCCCTATAGACCCCCTATGCACCCCTATGGAC
>NW_009715752.1:0-813 GCF_000703405.1 Apaloderma vittatum | reverse complement strand
TAGAGAGCCCCTATGGAACCCCTATGGACACCCTTTAGAGCACATATGGAACCCTATAGACCCCCTATGGACCCTCTATAGAGGCCCTATGGGACCCCTATAGAGCCCGTATGGAAGCCCTAGAGAGCCCCTTTGGGACTCCTATACATCCCCTATAGACCCACTATGGAGCCCCTATGGGACCCCTATAGACGCCCTATGGGCCCCCTATAGACCCTCTATGGACCCCTCTAGAATCCCTGTGTGACCTCTCTGCACTCCTTATAGACCTCCTCTGGACCCCATATAGAGCCCCTATGGACCCCGAATAGACTCCCTATGGACCCGCTATAGATCACTTATGGACCCCTTATAGAGCCCCTATGGACCCTCTATAGAGGCCCTGTGGGACCCGTATGGACCCCCTATAAACCCCCTATGGACCCCCTATAGAGCCCCTATGGGACCCCTATAGATCCCCTAGCCCCCCCGCCATAGAGCACCTATGGTACACCTACAGACCCCCTATAGAGCCCCTATTGACCCCCTATAGACACCCTATGGGACCCCTATAGATGCCCTATAAAGCCCTTATAGACCCCCTATGAGACTCCTATAGAGCCCCTATGGGACCCCTATAGAGCCCCTATGGGACCCCTATAGAACCCCTATAGAGCCCCTATGGACCCTCTATAGCACCACTATAGGATCCCTGTAGACCCCCTATGGACCCCTATAGGCCACCCATGGACCCCCTATAGCCCCCTTATGGACCCCCTAGAGAGCCCCTAGTGCGTTTCCCCCCCTTCCCTATAGAATCCATAGAGTGTGTTT
>NW_009715751.1:0-600 GCF_000703405.1 Apaloderma vittatum | reverse complement strand
CAAAGTAGGGAACATGATTTAGCTTGGCTTCTTCTATCTGTACTTCAGAGACCTTGGTGCGAAGGCAAGTGCAGTTTACACAGACACCACTGAAGATGGAGAAAATTTAACTTACTAATTCCTGACTGGGCGTGCATCCTTGATTTACATCCTGGTTTGAGCTAAACAGAACCAATCTGTTCAGTGATTTTACTTTTCAGCTCGGTCTCCTCTGAGAGACTAGAGAGTGCTCTTTCTGAATTTAACGGCCTGTTTTTGTAGACTCTGTCTGCTACTGGAAGTGATAACGCCTGATGTTCGTTGTTGCTGCCAAGGCTTGTTACAGAGAAATGTTCTTTGTTGCTATAATAACCAGGGTCACTGCTAGATCTTGCATCCCACATGGCAGAGGCCAGGCCGTAAAATGGGTCACAAGAAAGTAGAAGGTTGTGCCTGCATGGGGTAACAGACAGAATTGATGACCAAGGAGGGTATTTCATTCAATGTCATATTCAGTATAAAACATCACAGAGGTTTAGCACTTCCTTTTTGGGGTTGGTTTGTTTTTTGCAGTGAACGGGTGTCCAAGGAGAGCTCTGCCCATTCTTCTGCCTTTGATCC
>NW_009715750.1:10195-16293 GCF_000703405.1 Apaloderma vittatum | reverse complement strand
GTGGCATCGGGGAGGGGGATTCAAACGGCAGATGAGAGCACGTCAAGAGAAAAAAAAAACACAACCAAAACCCACATCAAGCGGCATTAAATCAAACCAAAAAGGCTGAAAGTAAAACAGCTTTCTGGTCAAGGTGTGGCCGCCCCACCCACACCTGCCCCCTCGGCGGCTCTGGGCACAAACTGAAATGATGCAAGTAGATATAAAAAAGGAAAAAACAAGTAATCAGAGTATCACATACGCATTTCAAAAAAAAATTTATTTTTCAAATGAATACGGTTCGTTTACAATACACCCAGCTCGATGGTATCTAAAGCCAGCAGAGATCTGATGACTGCGGCGTGTGATCACAGTCGTACAGAGGTTACAGATGGCTGCGAGAGGGAAGGAACAGTGAAAGAACTTGACATTTTACTGTGCTGGGAAGAAAGCAACTCTTGCAGCAGGTAGAAAATTTTGGCAAGAACAATTTTTCTGGAAAGGGAGAACGGGCAGAGGACACCGCTTCTGCTTAGCAAGTACAACTCCACACACCGACACACGGCTCCCTCCCAGCCCACACCCGCAATACAGAGGCACACACGGTCAAGGTGGTTAAGTAAAAATAAAGGCTTTTACCAGTTTGTTTGCCATCCATCTACGATCTATCTGTGCAACGTCTCGAGTCACAGCTCTTAATCCTTGAAACGATTCCCTTTTACTTTGAAAACCCGCAGTATCTTCACGGTGGGAACACATCAAGTTCCTGCTTAAGCAACGGTAACACCACAACGAGATGGGGCAGTTACCAGCATACGAGAAAGAGCAAGACATACACATGGAAGGGAATCTCAATCCACCAGACTGGTTTATTAGAATTTTATTCTGAAAAGGAAACCCAAACAGCACAATGACTTTTTTTTTTCCTCAATTTAAACATACGGTATTAAATACGCAGAATTTATATGCACGACATTGCTTCCAGCGGTCTCCTAAACAAATACAGCTTGATCATTAGCAACGTTTATGGCACAGACCATGCCACCCGAGCCACCTTCTGACGATACTCTAAATACCCAAATGCTATCAATTACCGTGAAAGCTTTAAAGCAATACCTGCCGATAGAACACATTCTTATCTATGATCAGACACCTCCGGGCCATGCAAACAGCCTGGTTTTCCCCCAGGACAAGCAACACCACTATTTATCCACCAACAGGCTACCTGGGGAAGCTTAATTGCTTACACCATGGGAAGAAACAAGAATATAAGGGACAGGAGGATCTGTACCCGGTGAGCCCAAAGAGCATCACCCAACTCGAGAAATGCAGGATCCGTACCCCAGCGTCACCGGTCACGGCAGGAGGGGCTGGGCAACGAACCTGTAAAAATCTGTATTTCAGATCAAAAGCTCGTTCTGCCAAGTCTATTGCTGTGCTGAGGCTATAGCTTTTCCAAACTGCCTGCAAAACAGACACAAAATGCAACTTTCTAGAAGCAGCTTTTTCTATAGGAGAACAACATTAAGTTGTCTCAAGGCTAGATTCAACACTGAAAACTGCAGAAATGAGACCATTTTTGCTGAAGAGTAGAAATCAAGTCCAAAGAAAACTAAAAAAACTATAGCCACAGGAGGAAAGTGATGTACAAAACCGAGTACCCCAAAGAAGCCATTCTTCACTGCACGGCTGCCAGAAGACAAACGTCATCTCTAGCAGTCATCCTCTCACCACGTTTTTTTGGCGTTCAATTTTCGTCAGCAGTTAAAGAGCACTACTCAAGTTCCTGCTTTGCTGGCATACCATCACATTCAAAAGCTTCCGAAGGATCTGTAAATTCAGCATTGCTCCAGTGGGTATTACTTTGCTATTGCGTCTGAGTGAACAGTAACCGGCAAGACATGGATCTTCTATAAAAGAAACTGCGTTTGAATATATTTAAAAGATTTGCAAGTGTAAGCGTAACAAAAGTTGATTAGTAACTATTTTAATAGCTAATCTTTGTACACCTGTACTTAAATGGGTTGTGGACCGATGATTTATGGGCTAACATAGCCCAAAACTCAACATACAGCCATAATTTTCTGTGTCGCTAGATAGTATTACAGTAGGTATTAATTCTCCAACTGCCAAACGTGTTTGAAAGACCTGTATGATTCTCAGTAACGAAAAAAACCCAACCTCTCATTTAAATAAACTTGCCCTCTGACAGTCTGTTTTGCAACAAATGGATTACTTGAAAAGAAAGCAACAACTAAACATCCTGGGACTTCCTGGGGCAGAGCTGCGATGAGATGCGAGTGAGGAGCACAGGCTCCACACAGAACCGTACGGACTGAAAACGCAGACTCGCAAGAAGGTGCACAGGTTTGTATCAAGGCAGCACTTGCACAGCACGGCTCATCCTACAAACACCCAACAGCTCGCTCTCATAAGGCTACGTGAATCAGCACAAGCGATTTCTAGGTAAGGTGAGAACTGAGGCAGAATTGTTTACCCCAGGTCAGAGGGAACCCACTGCAGAGCCAGCGCTAGTACCAGAGTTCCTGGCTGGGTAACTCATCACCATCTCAAAACTGCATAAAATACAATAATCTGTTTGGAAATCTCTTCCGTTTCGGTCTGAAAATCCACTTTTTTTAGCAGCTTTAAGCCCAAACCGGCATCTAAGGACACGGGGTGCCTGCTTCTGTGCAGCACACACTCTGCAACAGCCTTCCCTCTCCTAGTGCCTCGATACCAGAGGATGGGCAATCTGTTCTCCCCTCGTACCACTTTGCTAACTCTTTCCATACCCAAGAGATTGTACGATTTTGTATGCAAACATCAGGACTCTGCCGTCGGCAAACGGGTTCTTGAAAAATTCCCCGTGATGTTTTTCACCCTCATCTCCGCATTCCCACTTAGCCAGACCTTTGCACAGCTCCCCGACATTCACTGGACAACATTCATCATGTCCTCACAGCCACCAAACAGGGGGGCGGGGAAGAAGCAATGGAGTGTGTGGAAAGCTGCTGGAGCACAGTGAAGAGTGAAGGTAGTACTGGATAGGCAACATTCACATAAAGGCAGAATTAATGATTCTCGTTAGAGAAACATATCAAGGTTAAATTTTAAAAACTGCAAGTCTACCAGGAAGTGTGTTTATCTGATGTCATTACTCTCCAGAAATCACTTATTTTAAAAGTTTCTCCTCTCTGGGCAGTTCTGAGTCACAAATAATTCAGGGCTCGCTTTGATTAAGTAACTCAACGCAAAACCAACTCCATTATGACCAAGGACTTGAAGAACAACACTAACCATACTACCAACACCAACACCAGTTTCTTCCAGCTCCGTTCCTGATCAGAAAAAGGCACGTGCTTGCTCTCAAACGAGTTCAAGTCTGACAAACGGTTCAGGACACCTAAGCTGATGTCTGACGTTCCCACTCACTTCCCTGAAGGGCTTGAGCCGAGCACAGCTCACCGGACACCCACCCGACTCCCACCCAGGCCTTCATTTCCACAGGCTGTCACCTTCACCCCTACCCCTCACACCCAGAGCCCATTCCCCTTCCACACAGCTCCAGCGTCCTCGCCACGGCTAATCCTGCATAGGCAGCAGAGGGAGAGTGATCCTGTGCCAGGGAACAGGGAGGTAGGTAAGAGCTGAGGAAAAGCAGAGCAACTGTAGTGCTACAGCAAAATTAACTCCACCACTGCCCGTGGCTGTTTCTCTCAGTAGCCAAGCACGCTTCGCTGCGTGAGAACGGCACCCCAGCAATCTGTCAGAGCATCCGCGGGGTACGGAGGGGTCAGGTATTGCTCACAACACCCCTCGGCTCCGTTGTTTGAAATAGCACCGATCTACGGGACCTCGTATCCCTTTCAACCACGTAAGGTAGCTTCGAGGTTTAGATACAAAACACAGTTTGACGTCAGCGCGCAGCGGGCACAGGCACTGCGCCGCAGCACGGTCCTGTAGGAGGTGAACAGGCACTCTTAGAAAGGACAGGAGAAAGCTCTTCCCCCCATGGATTAGTTTTTGAAGTAGACATGTGGGGTCTTTCTTGGGTAAACTGTGGATGCAAAGATACAGGTTCACAAGGCTCTAGCAGCATGAGATTTTTTTTTCGGTATTACTCATTTTTTTTCAGCATGAAGACAAGTTTCCTCCTTGCATTTTTTTGAGCTTCATAAAACAGACAGCTGAGTCAGCGCAGTTTTAAATTAATCCCAGAACGATTTACTATGAGTAGCATCAATTACAGTAAATCCTCAGTCTCAAACTTTGCCAGGAAGGAGGATGAATTAAAACTATCATGTGCATTACGCTGTTGGGCTTTTTTTGGTTGTTTGCTCTCTGGTGGTTGTTGTTATTATTTTTTTTAAAATTGTACTATTTTAATAGAGTGTCTACATATTCAGCAGTTTATTAACTTGTATTTAAATTGGATACTTCAAAACATCACACACCCTCCAGTGAGTGCGACAGAAATACACAGAAAATTTCTACCGTAATTAAACCCACGTGTGCTACAGTTCATCACCAAGGCAAGACTTCTAGGAAGAGATCTATGCCCGGCAGAAACCAGCACCGTCAGATGCAAGTTTATTTTATTTCTTTTGATAGAAGGAAGAGGCAGCGACTTCCTTCTAAATCTCAACAGCTTCAGCATTCAACTAAACGTAGATAGAAAATAACCAGCTGATAGGCAAGGGAAGAAACGGAGAGTATTGCTGCAAACAAGCTGATGGTACAAGATTTTTGGCCCTTTTTGGTCTAAAAGGTAAAAACACCTACTACTAAACGGGATAGAAGACACAGTTTTGGCTCAGACTGAAAAAATGCTTTCTAAATTCTAGCCTAACAACGTTAAGAAATTTGGAATACAAAATCATTTAACGTCATTGTGAGCTTAAATACCAACAAGGCGACATCGAGCGCTGTAATAAGACAAAGTTGGTAACGAACTCCAAGAAACCCCGGCTCGTTGCTCGAACTCGAATCAGAAGAAACCGACACACCAGCAAGGCTCCCGACCCATCGGGGAGCAGAAGCGGGAGCGCTCTGCACACGTCGATCTCACGGCATCCCTTTCAACAAAGGGGCGTGGGCAGCTCTGAGCAGCCCTGCTCGGGGACCCTGCGCCCCAAATTTTCGTCCATCGCGTCCCAGGTTAATAGATGTTGAAAAACTCTGCTTACTCCTATAAAAAGTCCGGGCATGAACGTATTCCTGCAAAGATACCGCTTGAAATTGAAGTGGGAGTTTTGCGCTTAAGCTCCCGATATTCCAAAATATCCTGAATATCCTAGACTGATGTCGAGTTATTCTACATCTTAAATGCCCAATGCTGTATGAACAGCTATAAAATCAACACAAAGCAATTTCAGTTTTAGACTTAAAGAAACAAGGTACCAACTGAAGTTAGTTTGTCTCTCAAGCTGTTACATTCAGTCTCCTCTCAAACATGACTAGTAGTTAAGCTGACTTTGGAGAAGAAAACCAGAACATTCAGAAACTTCTCCCACCTAAAAATAAGTGTTAAAAGCAACGTACAGACCAGACACACAGACCGATGAGCTGCACACAGATCACCAATAAATATACAGGAACACCACAGTAAAGGACATCATAAAAGAAAGAAGCCCGGTAACTGCTATTAAGACCGTTACAAAAAAGAAAAATGTGTATTTTTTGCAGGCATGTGCAAGCACATTACAGTGTAATCAAAGCAGAACTTTGCTATTATTATTACTTTATGCAGCATTACAAGGTTACTGAGGTGCAGTGTTTAATAGTCTAGTCTACAGCTTTTCCTGACCGGAGGAACGCTCACCAAACTCGCTACGGACCCTCACCCTCCTCACCCATCGGAGCGGGGCAGCATCCCTTGCCCCACACCCCCCAGCTCGGCGTTCAGGTCACCCCGACGCACACACACGGCTCCTTTGAGTGCCCGGGCCCCTCGAGGTCTGCTCACAGCGAGCCTGACCAAGTCTCCAGGTAAGACTCCTTCACCCTCGGGAGCTCGCTACAGCGAAGAGACGACATCCTCCGGCAGCTCTGCCTTCCCTTCCAGCACCCATCGCATCGCCCCACGAGGCCCGTGCTGTCGATGCTCCCTCGCCCGC
>NW_009715750.1:0-10176 GCF_000703405.1 Apaloderma vittatum | reverse complement strand
CTCAACGTGAAGAGGTAACAATTGCATTGACTGCAGCCAAGCGGATTCTAGCCTACCGGCTGAATTTGGTGATCGCTCCTCAATGCCTCTCCCTCCAAATGAAAACACCCTCCTGGATATTCTTGGTCCTGACTCAAAGAAGCTGATGCTTGAAAGTACCTGAAAGATACCATCAAACACTTGGCATTTTCAATAATTTATCTTAAATTTTCAGCCACGTACAACTGGAAAATAAAAATCTACAGCACCATCTTCTAAAAAAGGCACTTTCTGAGGACAGTCTTGCTTAAAAAACATAAAAATCACTCCAAGTTTTAAACAGTGAAACTGATTTGTTTTCAAAGGACCCTACGTTAACTCCCTGTGCCAGGTGAGGGGGTACCTCAGGCGAGATTTGAAAAGGCCAGGGCACACGGGCTAGCAAGGGCATGGAGTCTCTCCTTTTGGTAAAACTGATGCTTCGGTATTTCCCTCGGCAGCCTCTCCCTCGCAATTCCTTCCCCTCCACACGCACCTTCGCCTCCTCAGGGACAACAAGTTGGTTTTAGTTTAGTGTCATAGAGATCAGGATTCTTGAGACTCTGCTAGGGAGGTAAAATGTAGGATCCTGTACCCATCTCACTCATACCTCAACTACTGAAAGAACAAACTCTTCTACTAGCAGAAAGCATCACACAGCTCCAGCTCCAGCCACTGCCTTTTCAGATTTACAAAAAACATTGAGTGAATTGGCCAAGTGACAGTTGATTTCAACATGTGCCGAAACAAAAGATGGCATCTTTAACACCCCGTATCGCTCTGAAGTACCATCTCTGGGCAGAAAAGACAGACAGGAATCTTTCCCTTTGACATCCCTGTGGAGGTTTCACTAGGTCCAACCAACCTGACTCCACCGAGCGACCGAGGATCTGCCCGGCCTCACCAGAGACCCAGGCGGCCATTTAGAAATAACGATCTTCGAAAGCCGAACTTATAGCTTCAATGTAAATAATTGGAATTTTTGATTCTATCGTTAAAAAAGTGCTTTGAGTAAGGATCTAAACCCTCAGTTCACAAAACGGGGAAAATATCAAAGAGGAGAAGATACGAAGAAAGTGTTAAAAAAAAAAAAAAAGGCCTCAAGCTTTTTTAAGTGTAGGCTGAGCTTGGAATCTCACCACAGAGGACTTCAAGACTAGTAGAAAACCAGTATTCATAGCTGGAATTTGTACAGATGACAACTATCTGGTATCTTATGTCGAGCATTTACAGGACAAGAATTTGTACATGAAGTGAAAATAGTTTAGGACCAAAAGCATCTTGAAATAATTTGACTGACAGCTTCCAGAAACCCATTTTACTCCTGAAAATCATTTCTGTGGCCAAACAAACTTCCAAAAGGATGCCAGAACGAACCCTATAAAAATAACTCTTGGATGCGTTTAACCCGCTACCACATTGAACAGCAACAGAGCGATCCTGAGTAAAATGGCCACAGCTGAACAGCCTGCAAGGAGGGGGAAAAAAGCCACTTAGAGTGAAGTCAGTCGTTCCGTTAGCAGATGTCAAAAGTTTAACGCCTCCAACTACAAAACTCTCGGCTTCTCCCCAGCCCTGCAGCTCCCGGTCGCTGGACACGGGTTCAGGCACGGCCCCGGGCTCAGCAGGTGCCGGCGAGGTCTCTGAAGTGACCCGGCACGCTGCCTCGGGAGGAGGAACCGCTTTTCTGGCTCAGGGTAAAGCCGAGGCCGCTCCGCCTGCGGGGTCAGTCCAGCGGCCGGCCGTGCCACAGCCCCCTCTGGGCTATTTACAGCGAGCTCCCAGCGAGAGAGGGGGATCTGGCACGCCGTGCCGCCCACGACTTCCCCAAACAGCACATAAAATTTGAGATTTTTTTTTTCTTTTCTTTTTAAAGGAGAGCAGGTACAAAAATAAAAGAAATCCATATACTCTGAAAATATACTGGAAACTGCCACCACAGATGAGGTACCATTTATCCCGACCCCCCACCCCCAAACTGCAAACATCAAAATATATATGTTTTTAAACAAAGGAAGAATATCTGGCTATTTAATCTCCGTTAAAATGACAGCACCCTTTGTTACGCTTGATATTTCACACCATTAAGTCTCTTTCGAAAAAAAAAAACCCAAACCAAGAGATCTAACTAACCTTGATTCCTTGCTTATCTCCTCATTCCTTAGTGCAGTAATTGTCCATCTCCATTTAAATAAATATAGCAGCTACAGCATCATAAATGTGTGGCCCTCACAACGCCAGTAACTTGATATCGTAATACAAAGAAGTATCGGCACTTTACGTAGATATTTGCAAAACCAAAAATAGAGATTAAAACATCCAAATACTCTTCACATGAAAACCAGGTAACGGGCTCGCTCCACAAGTCAGCTCAGTCACTTTGCCAAAGGAGGGTCTTGGTTTGCTTTTTGGTGAAAGCAGCACGCAAAAAACCTGCTCAGGTCACAGTCACGGAGCGTGGGCAGGGTGAGAAGCGGACAGGGTCTTTCAAAGGAGTGTTAAGAGACTTTTTAAAAAGGAATTTTCACCTAAATGCCAGAAATCCGTAAGAAGTCTTTGTAAAATAGTTTGGTTGCTTTTTCTTTTTTAGAAAAAAAAGAATAATCTGTAAAAAGCCTAACCTGAACCTTTCATAAACAGAATTACTAGCTGGAGCGCTTCTAAGAGAAAACCATCAGGCCACAGACTAAGCAAAACATTTGTGAGACGTCCTGGGAACCCATCCTGCTCGAACCACTCGGTTCCCCCCAGCAGGTTCCTCTCAGGGCTGGGCCAGCCCCGGGGGCTGCGGGGCCACTGCTGAGGTGTGCGGCCCCCAGCACCCCGAGATCACCCTCCACAGCTCTCCGGGGACCCCCGAGCTATTTCCAGTGCAATTTCAACTTTGCTAAGTTAGTCTTTTTTTTTTTTTTTTTTTTAACGTTATCTCCCTCGATACCGGGAGATACATACATATATACACCAACCGTTTGGTAAAGCTCTCTGTGACAGCGTGAGAACAGCACAGCTCGGTACGACGTACAAACGCACAAAATACAGTACTTTGCTTCCTGGCAGAAGAAAAAAAACAGACCAAAACCGGGGGAGATTCATGCCTGTTGAAGCAAAACGGGCTCAGATTTTGGGCTCAAAAATACAGGCTGTTGGCAAACAGCGGATTTCACGAGGAGGACAGGAGAGGAGCTGCTTCTAGCAACCCACTGGTTTTCATGTGGAGAGCAGGTGGAGCTCGGAGGGCTGGGATCACAGCAATGCCCATACGAACGATCTGCAGTAGAGATACTATGAACCAGTGCAAATAAAAACAGTCAGAAATGCAGTTCACGAGTTTACAAAGTGCAAAACTCCCCAGTCCCCTCACTGAAGAAATGCTCGTCTCCGACATCTTAAATATTGTTTTACCCTTAAAGTGGAATGAAAGAGTCCCGTCCGTTTGTTTCACATTTCAGTGATTTAACATGTTAGAACTATCCCAGCCCTCTTTATTTGCAAAGTGAA
The DNA here is from genome assembly GCF_000703405.1 of Apaloderma vittatum. Classification (NCBI taxonomy): domain Eukaryota; kingdom Metazoa; phylum Chordata; class Aves; order Trogoniformes; family Trogonidae; genus Apaloderma; species Apaloderma vittatum. The sequence goes on along the minus strand of NW_009715750.1, from coordinate 6,660 downwards.
ATGAAGTTACCAATAACTTAATTTTAAAAGGAAAGTCGTTATCAAAGAGGAAAAAAGCCTAAAAACTTTTATTAGTTCCAGACATTTACTGGTGTCACATAGATTTAACTAAGCATGTAAAAACTTAGATCTCAATAAAAAACCCTTTCCGTTTAATTCAAATATCCTCCACGTTTCAAAGCCAAAAATAAGGCCAGTTCCTTTGTTAAATCAAAATACTGCAGTGACAAGTAAAGCTTGAATTCTAGAAGCATTTTTGCTATTTTTTTTTGATTTAAAAAAGGAAAAGTTAAGATTCCTTCTGACTATAAAACTTTCCTTTCAAAATTAAGGCTTTTACTTTGTCCTTTTAAAATCATGGAGGTGTCCATTCTTCCACAGTTAGTGGTACAAACACTGCTTCAGTACAGCTCAATGGACACAGTTTGTCTTTAGAACGCTTATTGCACTAAAAGATAGCAAAACAAGTTGTCAGTTTGTAAAAAATAAACACGGTTACATTTCTAAAAAATAAAAGTTGATGTTGACCATATGTTCTGTAATAATTAAATTAAAGCATTATTATTACTCTAATAAATACAAAAGAAACAAAAGGAAGCTAAACTTCAAAAACACATACATATGAAATCACATTAAGGTGTGAGAGGCAGCAAGTAAACTAGCATTTTTCTTTTTTTTTTTTTTTTTCCCCAAAAAAGCCTTAGCTCTAAAGTTTCAGTTCTGGTGGTTACTACGTGTCATCCCATCAAACTCGGGACGACCGATCACACTGAAGCTTCGACGTATTTGACTTGCCAGATAGAAAAGAATTGAAACTTTTGGACTACGTAAACCAGCAGCTTTAGTAACTTCACCAGGGAGCAAGAAGAGTTTGGATCCCTACTGCCTGCACGTACCCCCACTGGCTTCTCTGCTTTCGGAAAGGGAACTGCTGGAGCCCAGAGCTCCAAAGCTGTGAAGAACGACACGAAGGCAGCAGTTGGCTAAATTAGGTTCCAATTATCGGATTAGCGTGCAAAACATCTTCGCCCCCTCAATTTTTTCTGCTTAGTGCTGCACATTCAAATGTACTCGGATATGCTCAGATTCGAATGCTTGATGGCAATATCGAGAGCAAGATTCCTCAATGCAGTGGGGTAAAAAAATTAAATTTTTTTTTTGCACACTTCCCTCCCCCAAATGATTATTGATTGTTCCTATAAAAGGTGGTTTGCTTTTTTCTTAAGTTACCCCATCCATTTTTAAATTTATTTTTTTTTTGCTGAGATAGTTGTGCTGCCGAGCAACTTGAGGTAAAGGCATAAGAGGGTTAAACTACGAGAAATTAAAAAAAAAAAAATAAAATAAAATGATGGCGGTGCTTCCATGCCAAAAAAGCAGTTGGCTGGTTTCATATTGCATAATAGTGCCGTGTTCCTCGATGAAGTAAACAATCTTCCTTGTGTCAATTTAAGGGTCAGCCTCTCGCCCCTGCACACAGTGTCGACGTGAGCCCGATCGGAGGCACAGCCCATCAACCAACCCCACCGGAAACATACAGCGGATGTGGCTTCGTTGTGCAGTTCTTCCTTGCAGCGAGTATGCTCCCGGTTATTGACTTAAGCGAAGTACATCGTGCGTAAGGTGTCTTGGTGAATTTGTACAGCCTTCGCGAGGGCCTGCGGATCTCTGCCATTGCTCTGTCCTGAAACGTGGCTGCCTTCAGCACTGCAAGGAGACGAGGCACAAACAATCAGGGCTGTAAATGGTGTTAATTCGGATCAAAAAGCCACCTTTGTGTCTCTTCGACATTCCGGAGAGCAGCACGGCGGCAGCGATAGAACTGGACGCTGAGAAAAGTCTACTTGTCTATTTACTCAGCAACCTCGAGGCTTTTAGCAAACCCCTTGACCTCAGCTGCTCCGTTTGTTCATCTAAAAATAAGCCTGCTGCAAACATATTGAAGGCTTGAAGGTTATAAAATACTTCTGACATCCAGAGCAGGGTTAGGTAAGTGGAAGGCACTTAACATTTGCTTCACTCATGACTAATTCTAAAGCAAAAATCTAAATGCGTGGCTTGATTCCCTCGGACCACGTCAAAGCAATAACAGAATACTTTAATAAACTAAATACCTGTAATCTCGGTGTTATTCAGTAGAACCCACCAACCCACTCCTGTCTGACACTGAGCAGCAGCTGTCGGGAATGGTGATCTTAATTTTTCTTACCTCTGAGACTAGTCTTAAATGCAAAACGAGCAGTAATTACCCACGTTCGATGAGTTTTTACCTGACAATGGAGCAAAGACTGATGGGGACTAAAACCGAAGCACACATTTTCACATACCTGTCATGTTCTTTGTCCACAAGATGGTATCGTGCTCTAAATGCTACCAAGTGAGCATAATACGCTGGTGCAGGTATAGAAACGGATCGTGTACAGCGCACATACGTGTGGCAGAGCTGGTAAGTCAGCAGCTGAAGTTCATCTGCAGTGAAACAGTTATCGTCCCACAAAACATGATAGTGTGAGGGACGGCTGGTACCCTAAGAAGAAGGGAACATCAATTCACTCATCTGGCTTTTCCACACAGTCAAGGCAGATTAAGTTCAGAACGGGAGAGACTATCAAGTCTCAACTCCTATGTAACAACAGCCAAAGAAAATTCAGTCTTATGTCAGCCCTAAATGTGTTTAAAGACGAATAAGAAGTCTAACATTTATACAATTATGTTACTATGATTATTCCTGCTTGGAAAAAACCCACATGCCTTCTAGATAGCCCTCGACAATCAAAATCTGCTTCCAACATGACTAAACCATGATTACACCACCTCTTAACTACCTTCAATTAAAACCGTTTCTCAGAGCAAGCATTTCCCAGAAAAACAACTGCTGCTTTTAACCCTCTCCTCTTCCTTGGCACCCTGACTTCAAGCCTAGCAACGACTCCAGTATTTCAGAAGCTACCTATGGAGTCCGTATCTCAGACAAAACTGAGCTAAATGACATTTCCCTACTAATTGAATGTTTACAAACACAAGCACTACAAAAGGGAGAAAACCCCAACATGTTCTAAGTTCACATTTACTTACAAAGAAGCAATCATACCTGTATTCCAGCATGGCTACAGAGGTAAAAATCAAACTCATATGGATGTGTGATGTCTGTATCTACAGTCGTTCCAGCTGGAATATTGCCGCTTCGTCCGACCTAGAGAAAAGGTTTTGTTAAAAAGGGCAGCTAACAACTGTGTAAACATCTTAGCTGTGAGTAGAACCACAAGCGTCTGCTCAACACAGGCAAGGTTTCAGTGAACGAACGGCCTCAGTGCTGCTTCAAACGCGTCCCTGCGGCAGCGCAGGATGTCTGACAAGGACCCTGGATGGCTCTCTACCATCCCCATGGAGAACCGTGCAATTATCAGTTCATCTTCTCCGAGCACAAAGCCCGTGCTGGTATTTCCTCCAGCAGCATAAGCGCTTGACATCAAGCTTTCGTGGGAGGCTGCTAAGAGAGAGGGCAGCGATTACCCTTTCTGTTCTGTCAGCACAGAACAAGCGCGTGTGATGTCGCTTCTGCACGACGATGTAGGTTATTCCCGGCTGGTAATCCTTCTCCAGGCTGATGCAGGCTTCTCTAATGGCTAGCAGCTCATAATACAAAACCTACAAGCACAAGAACAGAACAGGTTACGTTTTCCTTCTGCTGTACTCTACACAAGCCAGCTAATAAGGAGTTTGCAGTTAACACCAAGCGCAAACAATCACCACACAACTAGTAATCTTCCGAGTTCTTAGAAATCTATTGTTTCCCAAGTTTTAGGACCTTCCCCCGCCCAGACAGGAAAGAAGTTGCAATTTTTCTTACCCAACATGCTTAAGCAATTCCCTCCTTAAAAGTCTCAATTACCTTGTGGTATCTCGGTGTAAATGCAAGCAGCTGCAACAGTACAGCTATTCAAATCAGAGAACTGAAGTTATTACACAGTAACAATCCTTCGAGAAACCCCCAAATGAACCAACCTGTCGAAACTGCCCTTCAGAGACCCCGTCCCTGTAGAAGATGATACGTGTGGGCTTGAACCGTGTTGACTTGTAGAACTGGATGAGAAGCTCTCTCACCATGGAGGCCAGATCTTGGATGATTTCCTGCCGGGGTCGCTGAACTCTCACCGTGGCACAGTACCGGCTTGGATGAGCATCCATACTACCTACAACCTTCAGAAGGTTACATGAATTAAGGTTTTGAGATCAAATCTATACAAAAAAGTAAAAAAGCCAAGAATAACAATTTTCAAGTAAAAGATGCTTATACCAAGACAACCACCACAGTAACAGTTTCAGCTGGAACCTGCAGGAGGTGTAGGTTTAATGCCTTTTGAGAAGAGGTATAAAACTTGTCCTCCAAGCACCCTGAAATGCATCTACAGAATCCATCTGCCTTGGAGCCTTCCCCTCTGTTGAGAGCACACTCATGCATATTCTTATAATCCAGATAGATTTTTTTTCTCTCAAGTTTTCTCACCTTTTACACAGAGGAACACTGCAGTTTGCCTTAGTTACTTTAGAAAAGGACGCAGTTTCCGTAACTGCAACCAAGGCCAAGTAAAATACCAAGGGGATAAAATAGGAAGGGTCTGACCAAGCATCCAACCACCACCTTGATCTCCTTGACTGTACCAACACAAAAGGTTAAGAAGTATCAAAAACCTTCCTGCCAAACCAGGCCTTTACTTGCATTTTTTGCCTTTAAAAATACAAAAATGTTATTAAGTAACAACACAAAGCTGCATTACTTCCTCTAGAATATTTTTGCAGAAATATTTTAACATAATTGCCATTCTACTTTGATTTAAAAATTAAAAAAAACCCTAAGAAAACAGTCTGAAGTATCAAGCAGTGCTGTGTGTAAGGAACTGACATAAGCTCTGAAAGATATTTAGACATAGGCTTAGTCTATGAGTTGCATTTACCTCAGATGAAAAAACAATACTTAAAACTTACAGCAGCTATGGACGGCTTCTTTCCATCCCCAGCAGGAGGGTGAGTGACATCGGCTCCCAAAAAGATCACTGGCTGCTGGAACACAGAAGGTCTTCAAAAAGAAAAAAGTGCTAAGTCACACTTGCAGATGAACAGTTGGCACAAGGTTATAGCTCAAGAGGGGGTTTGGTTCCTATTTCAGCTGAGCTGCACCAAGAACCCTTCCTATCAGGTACTCTGGCCAAACCTAGACAGTGCAACCTTTGTGCACACGATGTGAACCTCGAAACCACGGCAGCAGCCGTTTCGCCGCAGCCGTTCCACAGCCCCCTGCCACTCGGCTGAGGCACGACTCTGGTGGAGCGAAGCCACGGAGCTACACCCAAACGGCACAGGCGGCTCCTTACAGCAACCACCATCCGCCAGCTGGATCGCCCTAGTGCTCGGGGGTCAGCTCAGCACCACCCAGCACCGCGGCAGCCACGCGGCAAACGGCCGGGAGCAGCGGCGGCTGCTTACACTTGGGCTTACAGGATTTCAGGAGCAGGATGGTTTTCTGGCTCCCTACCCTGCACTATGCACGTGTGCTCTAGTGACGGCTAGAGTCAACCCTAACTTCCAGTGTTCAGAACTGAGAGGTTTGGGCTGCTCCAGAATGATCCATGCGAGAAAGACGGGAGCAGACACGGGCTGGACTCCTCAAACCTTCTCGCTGAAGGCACCAAAGCAATTGGAGCACACATTCAGAGCACAGAGAATGCAAATGCGAGCTGAATTACTCAGCTATTGTAGCAGGAGAAATGAAATGCCTCCACTATTCTCCCACCCTTATTAACAGACTGTTGATATGGCCCAAAAATTACATTCTGTGATGTGGTGTGTGCTCTTAAACCTCCAAAACCTTCTGATTATATTAGTATTTCAACATCTCTAGATCTGCAGTTTCTTTTCAAGTTTTTTGATACCGATCAAGCATTTGAAAAGAACCTTGGCTTAAGACCCAACAACTACTCAGAGCCAATGGTAGAAGAAATTTAATTGCACCTCAATTATCGCACAGTATTAATACCTCAACTTAAAGGCTGGCCAAGTTTAAATTTTGGATGCTAAGCAGCAAATGTAACCACACGTGTTAAAACAAAACCCAAATCAGTCTCCATGAAGAGTCTTACCGTTGATGAGGTACAAGGATGTTGTTGATTCCTCCTAGTTTAACATTAATCTTCAGGCACAGATTTGATAGCGTCTGCGGAGATGTTTTAATGACGTTCTTGACTTGAACACACTGTGTGGCCATCCCCAACAACGTATCTCCCACACGCTTCACCTCCGCTGAGAAGCAAACATTAGGATATGACTTGAGTCCATTTGAAATTATTGCCGTATTTCAATCTTAACTCGCAATAATTTCAGCGTAGGCTCTGCAAAACAACTTTCAACTTATCCGCATGCTCAGGTCTGCCTCCAATTCATTTTATCTTCATACACAAAACCTTGGTTTCTAATGTCTAAAGAAGGATCCTGAGGAATATTCTAACGTAAGTTGGGCAGCAAATATCTCAGAATGATACCTGACCAGACAGGTAAAGACAGAGGTATTTCCTCACCATACACCGGCGTTTTCCCGGGCAGGATGACAATGATGAGCTGAAGCCCCGAATAAGTGTTCTTGAGGTGTCGGAACATGGGCTCCAC
>NW_009715749.1:0-9529 GCF_000703405.1 Apaloderma vittatum | reverse complement strand
CTGCTCCTCCGGCTTCCCGGCAGAAAAATCTCCGCTTTTTAAGGATTAGAACTGAATAGGATATTCCCATCCAAAAATTGGGGGGAAGAAAAAAAAAATGAAAGGAATCAGTATTGTTAGAGCTTGATTTAACTCTACTGGATAGAACTGTTGACTTGCTGTAATCACCTGAGAGATAATCAGACTCCTTTATGGAAATAGATAATTAAAATGATGGTTATCTTAGTCCAAAACAAGAGGGCTTGTGACTCACGTCGGGAATATGAACGAGCGGGTGGAGGAGCTTTGTTGAGACACTGTTCAGGTGTCTGCTTGGATGCAGGCAGGGCAAAACTTCAGGTCAGAGGATGGAAAAGCTCTGGTTCAGCCCAACCAGGGTCCTGCACGGCCCTGAGCAAAGGTCCCAGAGCTCCTGGGCTGCACCAAAAACCACCGGTGCAGGTCAGACATCTCCGTCTGCTACTCCTGCAGCCAGCAGCCTGTAAATGCTCATGAAAATTAAGCCTGTAACAGACTAATCTTTAGCTAACTCACCCCTTCTTCTCCTGACAGGGATGCTTTGCAGGTCTCCGAAGAGCAGTTAGCTACTTAAGTCAAGGGAGGTAACAGCTGAGCCTTAGAATACAAACAAGTGTAAGTTGAGGGGAACCACCTGTGGTAACTACTAGGCTTAGCCTTCACCCACTAGTAGGCTTTCCTCCCTTTATTTGGACAGCAAACTGGAAACTATAAGGTATTTTTATTCTGCTACTGTGCCCGTTTCCAGAAGAGGGAGCCAAGTCATGGTGAAATGCTGCCAAAAATCCACACCATTGTTCGATATGCTTTTTTTTTTTAAAAAAAAATAAAACAACAACAAACTAGCATCTATGTTCAGAGTTAACTGGAGGCAGGAGGGGAGCACACGGCAATAAGCTCAGAAAAGAACTGAAGAGTTCTTAGGCATGGTACGGTAATGACAGATACAGAAAACTTAACATAGTATTAACTGCACGTGGGTAGGAGTTGCTAAGTCTCACCGCGGTGGGATGCGAGCACCTCCAACACAGACACCGCAACAGCAGCTACTACCTTCCTACAGTTATAATTCAATTTGGAAATCAAGCACATCACGCAAAGTTTTATTTGTCATACCCTTCAGTTCTTCTGGTACTGCTCAGTATCACCTCTTCAATTCAGAGCTTGACTAATTTGTTTTTTACATAAGGAGTTAGTTTCACTCTCAAAAATAGCTGCAGATAGAAAAAGTGTTTGAGTGTAACATCCATCACATTCCTCTAAAGTTTGAAAAGTAAAACCAGAGACACCGTTCCTTTTACTGCTGTCTAATTTTCTGGAAGCAAACCCCCCACCAGGCTGACTAAATGGCAAACGGAATCAGTTCGGAAGAGAGGTGCTGACTAAAGAAAATCTTACACACAAACACAATCCCCTCTAGTTTTCCCTGTGTTCAGCTTAATCTGTCAAAGGATTAAACTAAACAAAAGATTATTGGGTTAATATTTGAGCTGACGTTTATCACTTAAGTTTATCCCCACAATTATTGTATTATTTGAAGATTTTTAGGAAGTTAAGACCAAATCCTGAAAGGGCATGAAAGGAGAAATAGGAACACACAGTCCGTAAAGAATAAGTGTAGTCTCCTGAAATCATGGTCCATCTGCAGCCTGAAAGCTCCCTCCTAATGCAGAGCAGTTGCAATGCCCCGTCTGAAGAGAAAGCACGTTTCTTCTAGTGCTGAATAATGCATCTTTGCAACAGTGCTGCAGACGGTGATGTGCTGTAAAATAAGCAAATTATTGGAGGTGACAAAGTGAGACCGCTTTTAAACAGCCGGCAACTCCCACACAGAAATCAGTCCAGGTGGGTACAAGGTAGCAGCATATCCTCCCAATCTCCATTCAACACACAAAGCGTGTCAGAACGCACAGTGGAAAGGAATAAAAGAATAGTTTCTAGCACCCTGACGTGCACGTTGAGAAGTACAAATCCTTCTGGGTTGCTCACAAGCTTTGCGTTTCGCCTCTGCACAGCTCGGCCGGTAAAGCTGATGAGCAGGGCTGGAGACACCGCTCCTCAGGTGACAGCTAAAAACTCTGCTTGTCCCTTTTTGTTAGGAACGTCACAGCAGAAACAAAAACTGACGGACTACGTCGCTGCTGGCTGGGAGAGAGATCTACAGGGCAGGTCAGAACCGTCTCAACTCACTGTAGCTTAAAGGCAGATTCAGGGCAAAATACAACTCCGCATCCTTCTATTTCCATTGAGGCAGGTATCTCAAGGACGCTTTCAGCTGCTGTCGAGAGCAGGAGGCCCCGTTACCCGCGAAGATAAGACACACAGGGATCACGCTCCAACTCCATTTAATAAGCTTCATAACGAACTCAGACAGAAAGTGGTTTGAAATAAGTCAAGCAACACCCAACTACGAGTCAAGGATTTTTTAAAGTAATGCTTTTAAGCTTATACTCAAGCGTACAAAGCATAAATTTTACAAATTAAAAACAATAAAATCATCCTAGAATAATGTAATGGCTTCCCCTACGTGTACAAGGAGTGGAAAGGAGACAGAATTCTTCCCAAGTGATTTCACGCATCTTAAACGCTACATAAGTGCTCTTCACATTCATTTCAATTTTTCTTTTAACACGGGCAGAAGGAGCTGAAAGTGTTTCAATCTTACAGAGAGAGGTCCTTCACCTGGTTTCAAGCTGTATATGTTTGCCTCTTCAAAAGCCTCAAGAGGAAACGCTTTAGTTAAAATTCTGGTTAGTTTCTGTGCAGCAGCCTCTGCTTTTCCACCTATATAAAATTAAACAGTTCAATATTTCTCAGAAAGTACCGCCAGTACTTGATCTTCATGGAAACCCGACATCCCCCACCCTTCACAGATTACTCCGCTGTACAACAGAAGGAACCACAGCTCAGCTTGAGAAAAGAAACATGGTAACAGTGAAGAAAGCAGGCATTAGGGAGGCTTAAGTTTTGGAAAAGAAGAGAAATTTGTAGCCTGATCAAAACACACTCCACACGCAGCCTTTCCACAGAGGCATATTTTACAACTCGACTTCTTCGCGTCCATAGCACTGACGCAAATCACCTTACTTGCTTTCAGCAAAGGAAAGGCAGGGGGAGGACAGGGCGCAGCGTACCGTGTTTAACGGCCAGACCTGTTTGCCACCGTCGAGTTTGGTACAAACCTCCTTACACGTTACTTTCATATCGTTGGAAACCAAGTGGAACAAAATATGTATTTTTACACTAAAGCAAAATGAGCAAAGTGGCATTTAATAATATTTGTTAAAGTGGTTATCTAACAAAAATGGGTTAACAAAATCCCATTCCTTAGTAGTCACCAAATAAGACACTTCTCATGCATATGACAGAAGTTCATTCGTGTACTGAGACGCCTGTTTACTGTGTACAATATTTCCATAAATTATAATGTTTCACAGCCCCTACCATTCAAGAATATTTCAAACAGATTATATATTATATTTGTATATGCAAACTATTTTATATACACTAATATAAAGATCCTTAGAAGTACCAATATCACTACCTTTATGCTTTCTCTAAAATGCATAGCTTTCGAATATTTTCTTGCAGTTACCAAAAACTTTACAGATTAAAGCTGCTTATCAATGTGGCATGTTCATAAAAACAAAGTGAGCTAGTTCTATACTAATTTTATATTAAACCCCTTAAAAACATGTTTATTTTTTAATGGGGGAAAAAAAAAACAACAAGCTAGTGAAAATTCAAGTAATCTATGCTCAATCTTTGCCCAAATACCATACGAAATTAACGTAGCGTTCTAGAAATAAAGTGAACTTCTCAACCAGGACTGTAATACTGCATTTCTCATGGAGAAAAATGCTAGGCATGCCACAAAAACGCACCACTTTCCACGTCATCCGGGAGAAGCTTCAGATGAGGTTTAGCAACACAAGTGTCAGAACAGAGAAAAAGCTGATCAGTTACACAGGAAGAAATTAGAGCTATTCCAGTTTTGTTTCTGCAGTTTGTTATTAAACAAAAGTTACATTAACCATACAGTTTCTCACAAACTAAAAGTTATACATGGTTTTCAGACATCAACCGACTGGAAAATTAAAAAATAAGAATAAAAAAAAAAATGTAAATAACCCACAACTGTTTGATGTTAGAATGAGCAGCCCGGGTGAAGGAAAGCCAGATCGCTCTTGTAGTTGGGGGACGACTGACAGCTTGTTTGTTATATTTCAACTTTAAGACCTCCATCCCACAAATGCCTCCAAGCGGAGAACAGAACAATAAACGGGAACAAATAATTTTCTTATATCCATCATCTAGCTTAACCTTGGCGCTCCGCCTCTCTAATAGCTGCTTAACAAACAATCGCTTCCCCCCCAAAAAATAGCTACACAAGTAAACAGTGTTCACAGTAATGCAATCAGTAACAGGGTTCGTTAGTTTCTGTAAGTCAGGTGTATCTGCAAAGCTTTATACAGTTTAATGCGCAAGTATTCCAGTAAAATTAAGTGAAAACTAAGTTTCATTCTACAGGGTAATATCTACCATACAAGACTAGATTATGTACAGTATGGGACTGGGGTGACAACTGCCAGTGTTTCATGATGTTCAGATCTTTCCCTCATCAGCTCCATCTTTGTTCAGCAAATCTCTAACAACTTGATAAATGGACCCTAAAAACCGATTTGGCAAGATTAATGCTTCCTACCACTGGGGATACACCAGCGTACGGTGCTGCAAAACTGAGTCGACCACAACATCCCATACCCAGAAGATTACAATTTGTTGACTTGAAAGTCTGGACTTCACATGTAAAAACATTAAAACCATAATCCTAACCGGAGTGAGGACAGTCAGTAAACAAACACAGGTGAAGATGAACTGCATCTCTTCAGGAAGGGATGGAAGAATTGAGAAAAGGGCAACTTCTGGTTGTAGACAGCCCTGCTCTGCTCAGCTCAAGGCATCAAAACCGACCCCTGTAGTGATAAAACTACACTTCTTATTCAGCAAGCACAAATGCAGATCCTGCGCAAGACGATGCATCAGAGGCTTCAACAAGCAGCTCTTCCCTCCGCTTAGTTTCCTACCAGGAGCATGGCTTTGAGCTCACAAACAGCCAGCGGCCTTCAAAGCTTTAGTAGCCCGCTGGAATCACTGCAGTGTCTACAGCTGCAAATTTAATAGGGGGGGAAAGGCTCCCGTTAACAAAACCCCTCAAATACTTCCAGGGGCCGTTTTGGTCATTGGTGAAAATTAAGAAAAAACTTCTTTCCAACACTAGTCCTCCTGAAAAGATGGGTCACTGATCCATTACGAACATAGCTCTCACCATATAAAAGCACCAAAGTCAGAAACAAGGAAAAAGGAAAAAAAAAAAAGTCCTTAAATTATGATTTACAAGTTTGTACACTATTTCCTAAGCAAAAGGTTGACCTTACTGCAAGGTTTATAGATGAAAACTTGACCAGTTACTTTTAAGGGGAATGTATATCTGGCTATAACTTAAAGGTAGAAAATATTCACTGTTCTATATACACATTTCAAACAGGAGACAGTTAAACTTCACTGAATAGTTGCCAATATAACTCCATATTAACTTACTGGCCACTAAACTGGGCATCAGTAGCCAATTAGAAAGCTCAAGTTCTGTACTTTTAAAAATGCTATTTTTCCTGTCCTGTTTAATTGGTTTTTTTAAAAATGTATTATAGTGCATAGCCTAAGTCAGACTTTCAAAGAGATACAGCGCCTTTCAATGCAGTTTTTGCAGCATTTAAAAGGGACTTTTCTCCCTTCAAATTAGGTGTTCATTGAAAAATCTGAATTGAGTGCTGTACTGTAGTAAAAATATTTCAGTCACAGACTGATATAAATGTATACTGTGCAGTACTACGATTGTTTGATGTCCATCTGCACACATTTTACTTGGGTTCTTCAATCGTCCCCTTGCTGAGGTCTGTCATTTTGGGATATTTCACTTTCTTCTGGTCCAGCTCATTCTGAGCCCACAGTAGTAGTTTCAGTAATTTTGCCAACTTGGGTGTTGATTCACGATTTTCATAGTCTAGAACAGCTTGATTAACCTCACTCCAAACCTGGAAAAAGAAATACCAGAGTTCAGTACTAGTTTTCAGATGATTAATATGGCTAATGTCACATAGACATTGAAAAGATCACACCCCGCGTGCTAATTCCTCAGAACACAGCGAGGCCAAAGCTCCACAGACTATGAGACTGGAGAAAACAAGGAAGAGAGACGAGGAGTTGGATACATTAACACCATTTCTTTAACCTTGCTTAAGAAATACTTCCGTTCTTTTGCATACCACCATATACTTTTTTTTTTCCTGAACATTTCCAAAATATTTGGACATCTTTTCACCACGTACGAATAAAAGACACCAATTCCCTTCTGCGAAAGGACTACCTTCTGTCGCTGCATCATGTTAAGCAAGTCTCCAAATGGTGATTCTTCGGGATTATCAAAGGCGAGCAAAGCCAGCGTACGCTCCATTTCTGTCAGGCATTCCCTGCTCTCCTCGCCTTGTTCTGCTAATTGGGTCTGAGCAAATTCCAGAGCTGCTTCTGTCTCGCGCTGCCGAATCAGTTCGATCAAATGCTGCTGCTACATACGAAAGACACCGCAATATTAGCTAAACAAATTAACAAAGCTTCTGTATTTCAGGACTGTAATCTTCAGGTGTTAGCATGCAATTTGAGACAAACACTAATGCATCGTTTCGTGGTACGGGGTCAATTCTTCGCAACATATGAGACAAGGAGCAGCAGACGTAGTCTACAGAAACTACTGAAAAAGGCAACTGGCGCTTTCAAGTAACGTGTTTTGAAACGACGTGTTACTAAAGGAACTCCTAGAAATTCAGCGTAACAGTAACTGCAAGTTGTTAAGTCGCTGACCACTGCTGCTGTTAGAAGTTTTCACGTTATTAATCGCGTATGATGGCTCCTGCACTGTGCCACAAAGCTTCCCACTGCTCCAAAATGATGCCAAGAACACTTGAAATTGCATCCATGTCTGGTCACAAACCTCGTGACACACTCATAAAATCTAGACTACTTTTTCCAGTTTCTCGGCAACTTCTAAAACAAACAAAGGTAAAGTTTGCCACCTGTCCTTACCTGCAAATGGAAGTAAAGATATCTGTTTGTATCTAGCAATTCTGGATGGAGGCTGTTTATTAATGCAATGGCTTCTTGAATCTGTCCTTTCAAGATCATTTCTCGAATTTTTATTCTTTCATCAAGAGTCTCTAAATCAACACTAGGTTCAATTCCAGACTCCATTCGAAATTTCTCTGCTGCTTCTTTGAAGCCCTCTGAAACAGAAACATTTTACCTATAAAATACATCTCGTGAAACACTTAAAAACAGAAATCAGCTTATATGAAAATATTGCTTGTGGATTTTTGGCATTTAAAGACTAAGTCTGAAGTTCTGAAAAATCCTTCTCTATTGAAATAAGCATTTACTCAACAAGCACCTAACGGCACATGCTTAATTTGTTCTTAACTCACGTGTCTTCATTCTCTAAGGATGCACACTACTTGTAGTCCTACACCTCTTGACATGAAAGCTTGGTTTACACTTAAACAAGGCAGTGTACCTATTCCAAAATCAGATTTTCAAAAAACACATTTTCAAAATTTAGGTGGCTTTGCTTCTCCCTCCAGCCCTCAAATCTGTTTACGCAGATCTAGCAATTTTACTGAGAAGACACAGAAAGTGCATTTTACTTTCTCATACTATTTTTTTATAAAGTTATGCCAGCTATTTTAAATCCGAAGTCATGCTTTCATACACACAGATATAATTTACACCACGCACTAGGATGCTCTTCCTTCATCCCAGAGGCTTCACTTACACACCAGTGTAAACAGGGGTGTAGATTGGATACAGGTGCCTCCGCCCTGGTGTAACTTACCGTGATGGTATGCAGCGTAATTGCTAGGGACAATCTGCGAGGGTTTTTGATTGCTCTAAGTATAAAGTGAGGCTATACGCTGAAGGAGTTAATACTTTTGGTCTCAAACTATTTTGACAGCAAGGCCCTTTTAGACTTTATCTTTTTAGCCAGTCAAAACTTGCTTCTGCTAGCCCTTCTGTGAGGCTTTCAGAGCGCTAACTAACAACTGCAACACATCTTGAACTCTGTTTCAACGGCACAAAGAAGGACATCGCACAGAAGCGGGTGATGGTTGTTTACAGCATTCCAGAAAACACTTTTCTGTATCTTTTAGCAAAAGAGTTAAGGTTAATAAATGCCACTTCTATCGTACGCTTACTGCTCAGTCTCTGACTCAGTCTGTTTCCACTCGGGACACAAGAGCAGTGCACATTGCTAAGAGAAGCCAACAGCAATCACTAAGTCCTCAAAGCCCTTAATTTCACTCCATCTAGTAGCATATTCTAGCTAAAACTGTCTGTCTTGATAAAATAAGTGATACGCATTTAGGAGCCTCCTAGCATTACTATTGATTTTTACCTGTAACAAGGTAGTTCATGATAAGGCGGTTCATGTCTGCTCTCTGGATATGCAAGTTATTAAGTTTTTCCATCCATTCATCTTTCGTGATTTCATCAGGTTTTTCTGCATAACTCATCCTGGACTCTTACTACAAGAAAGAAAAAGCATCTCATTTAACACGAATCAAGAAGAAGGAAGTTTAATGTGTGAAAGCCCTGTGTTAGTACCAGCTTCATGTCTTTTTTATGAGAGCTTTAAAATTAATAATCCAAAAGAGACCCTTTTATCTCAAACCATAGTTTTACATTTTTCTCCTCCTTGTTTCTGAATTCTTTCACACCTACCAGCCAGTCTCTAAAGCTGCTTTTATCCACTGTCAGAATAAAAAATTTAAATACCATCTTCTTGTACTTGCTCTTAAATCCACTCCAAATAAGACTTAGTTAGAATTTATACAGGACGCAAAGCATCACAATGTGAAACAAGTTAACCAAAGAGTTTGACAGCTAGCCAGAAAACGTTTAAATAAAAGACAGTGTAAATGATACTTGCTTTAAAATTTTTATCAAAACTTAGATGAGACAGCTCAAGATACTGCATATATTTTGCTACATTCTTGTATACATATTGCTACAAAACTGTGCATGACTCATTATCCAACGTACAACTAAGAGACTTACACTAGCTTAACTTCGCTGTTTGACAGCTAGCCAGAAAACGTTTAAATAAAAGACAGTGTAAATGATACTTGCTTTAAAATTTTTATCAAAACTTAGATGAGACAGCTCAAGATACTGCATATATTTTGCTACATTCTTGTATACATATTGCTACAAAACTGTGCATGACTCATTATCCAACGTACAACTAAGAGACTTACACTAGCTTAACTTCGCTGCCCCCAGAAGTACTTCTGCCAACGTCACCGATATATACACTTTTTTTTTTTTCAGGCTCGTAAGCAAAACGCTTTGCTAAACCCGGCATTTAATCGTTTCTACCTTCCAAGCCACGATCGCAGGGGCA